>NW_027394400.1:0-41840 GCF_049309525.1 Garra rufa | reverse complement strand
ATTAGAGTGAATCACTTGTAACATTAAAACATTTTTTTACATTAATAATTATTTCCAGTTAGTATATGATCATAAACAGTGTTGGGAAAAGTTTGTTTTAAAAATAATACATTACAATATTGAGTTACTCCCTAAAAAAAGTAACTAATTACGTTACTTTTGCATTACTTTTTAAATCTGGACAGTGCTTGCTTGTTTGTTTAAAAAACAAAAAAAACAAAAAAAAAATCTATGTTTTGCAAATGTAAAAGCCTTTTCACACCAAAAGCCTCAGGCTTGGAAAAAAGTAAATTTACGTCTGTACAGTAAACCGCAAAAGAAAAAATGTCAACTCTTCAGAAATAGAAAGGAAAACAATTGTTAGATTATATTGAGTCATTTTTACATTTTAGTTGGATTATCAAAGGTTGGCAGCAAAGACATAAAATGGGATTAAATACATAAAGAATATTTGCATTATTTACCATTTAATTATTGCAGGTAAGTGTCATTCTAAGTTGAATTTCACTTTTTTGTTTATTTTGAGGCATACTGTTTTTTGTGATTTTAGTGAACAAAGGTGTAGGAACTCGGCTACGCAAAGCGCAAATACCGAACAAGTCATCACACTTCAAAGATTCCTTTGTCCTGGCTAGTTACCATTAGATTCTGCAAAGAGTGAAGCCTTCTTCAACTTTGTGTACCCCAAACTTCATTTGCCTTCGTGCTATCACTCCAGGAAACATGGCAGCACTAAAAGTTAATCCAATCAGAAGGATAATGGGTAGTTTGTGCTGACAGACTCATGAAAGACAAAGGGTAAATTGTCACCTCGGGTTAAACTTCTGACCGGAATTAGCTAATTCTTGCAAAACACGACGTACGCATCCAGAGAGAAAAAAAAAAACGCTCTTTGTTTCAGAGCACCTAAGGAACAAAGCTCCAGTCTTCTGAAATAAAGCTGGCAAGGCACATGATGCGTCCAGCGTGACTCACATGGTTTTGGACTTCCTGTCCCACTCTCGTCTGACATTCCGAATCCAACGCAGTGTCTCAATTGAGTACACTGCAGAGACAATCTTTAAGAAACAATCAGCTTATCAACAGTATCATATGTTTTCATGTTTTCTTTTATATGCTTGATGTGTTTTATGTGATCGTTGGAAGTTTAATCTAGGCATTATAGGCCTTTAGGAAAGGAAGTTGTCAAATGTATTAGCATGCAAGCAATATACCACTGTTTGATATGGAATGAATTATCTTGACGATTGCAGTTTGTCTGAATGAACGAGAAAATGATATTGTGTATACTTTATGCATTGCAATAGTTTATTGAAGTTAATAACAAAAATTGCAGAGAAATCCATATCCTAATAAGTCACGTACCAGAAGGAATTACAGGACGGAAAGGGGGTGGCGTGACCCGCCCCTTTAGCAATGTCATTGGATCCCAGCATCGTGGGGCGTGCCCTAGCGTCCCGTTTAAAAACTTCATGTTCCTAACAGAACTCAGCTCTCTCAGAGCTCTCAGCTCTCTCAGCTCTCGCCTCACGCCTTTCGCCTCTTGTGGTTGGAGTGTTTTTCCATCTGCGCTCGACCACTTGACTCGACCGAGCACGCGATTGTGCCATCAAAACTCTACAGAACAAACTGAAACTTTGTGACTGCCAAACTCTTCAAAGTCTTGCAACTCTGGTGCAGAAGAGCTCCGAGCGCATCAAACCGCGTAACCAGGCAACCGAAGACCGGCTCCAACCCTCAACTTCGATTGTGTTTCCCAGAGGACGTCATCAAGAAGCAACCTATCAGCAAAGCCGGGGTTCCCTTCTGCTAAAGACAAGCCCTTGGAACTCTGCTTGAACCGAACGCAAGTAGCAAGATCTCTCTTTACTTAGCTGAAACTGGTGCAAAATATTCCTTAAGTAGTTAAAAGCTAAATCTCTGCTTTTGTGATTTTCTAAGGTTGCGATCGAAGAACTAGTAGTAAGGAATACTAGAACTCTGGGATGCTTTTCAAAACTCTGTAACTTTTACTCCCTGAATTGTGCGTGTGAACTCCCTGAATTGTGCGTGTGAAGACTTGCTTTACCTGATAAGTTTGATGGTTCAGCAGAACAATGTCGAGGGTTTAATTAGTCAATGCAAGATTTTCTTCACTAGTCAACCTGAAACTTATAATCAAGATTTCAAGAAGTGTGCTGTGATAATGTCTTTATTAACCAGACAAGTTTTAGATTTGGCTTCCACTGTCTGGGAGAGTGACGTTCATATCAAGTCATTGTTTGAGTAATGTCTCTGCATGAGGCGTTTGCACATCCTGAAGTGGGGCAGGATATTTCTGATCAGCTGTTGAATTTAAAACAGGTATCTCGCATTGCGGCTGGCTATGCTATTGATTCAGAATGCTTGCTGCTCAGAGCGGGTGGAACGATGTGGCTCAAGGCAGTGTTACTATCTCAAGGCAACTTCCTACCTCTTCTCAATGCAGTTTTTTGCTGAAATGTGAGCTGGGATTTGATACTTCCATTCAATATGTTTCAGCGTTAGTGGATTCAGGATCCATTGTGAATGTGATCAACCAGGAACTGACTGACAAACTTAAGATCCCAACATCTCCCTGTGTTCCTGCAATTAATATCACAACTATCAACAACGGTACCATTGGTTCCGGGATTACAGTCATCACCCGACCCATTGCTCTTCACATTGGACTCTTTCATAAAGAAACCACCATTTTCAATGTAGTCCCATCATGCATATACATCATATATGTCATTCTGAGACACCCATGGCTGGCCATCCAAGACTCTGTTATCTCCTGGAACCAAGTCAAGTCAAGTCACCTTTATTTATATAGAGCTTTTAACAATACAGATTTTGTCAAAGCAGCTGCACAGTATGTTAACAGCACAATAGTGAGTAACGCATTCTTGTAAACAATCAACCTTGGAAAAAAAAAAAACAAGGTGAACTCACCCAATGGTCAACTCATTGTCTATGTAATTGCCTTAAACACCCTGTCTTTCCCCTGCCTGCCCACCAGTGTTGAAAGCTCTGAAGTCCAGACACCAACCACATTGCCCTCAGTGTACACCGAGTACTCTGAAGTATTCAGCAAGTCTAAAGCCACTCAACTGCCCCCACATCGAGCTTGGGACTGTGCCATAGACCAGCTACCCAATACGTCTCCTCCTAAAAGCGAGATTTACCCCCATTACGCTCTGAGACCCCGGCCATGGAAACTTACATCGATGAAGCCCTTGCCCCAGGTTACGTCCAACCATCTACATCCCCCGCTGCTGCTTTATTTATTTATTTTTATTTATTTTTTTTGGAAGAAGGGCGAAGGACTTCGTCCCTGTATAGATTATCAGGGATTAAATTATGTCACGGTCAAGGATCGTTACCCTTTACCTTTGATTCCCTCAGCCCTAGAACAGCTAAGTGAAGCCCGAATTTACACCAAACTTGATCTTAGAAATGCCTATAACCTAATTCGTATTCGTGAGGGTGATGAGTGGAAAACTGCTTTCCTGACCACTAGGGGGCACTATGAGTACCTTGTTATTCCCTATGGGCTTGCCAACATACCTGTGGTCTTCCAATCATTCATCAATGAAATCTTCAAAGACCTGCTAAATAAGTGCGCCATAGCCTACATTGATGATATTCTGATCTACTCCCCTAACCTCAAGCAACATATCATTGATATCAAAACAGTCCTGTCATGCCTACAACAACACCAACTCTAGGCATCTTTACATCTTTTCTGAGGTATATCGTCAGCTATCAGGGAGTGGAGATGGATAACTCAAAGGTACGGGCAGTCACTGAATGGCCTCTTCCCGAGACAGTCAAGGAGCTCCAACGATTCCTAGGTTTTGCCAGCTTTTACCGCGGATTTATTCGTAACTACAGCCTAATTGCAGCCCCATTGACTTCACTCCTGAAGGGCAAACCAGCCAAGCTAAAATGGATCCAAGAGGCAATGAAATCATTTGAGAGTCTCAAGATCAGTTTCAAGATCAGTTTCACTATGGCATCTATTTTGAAACATCCAGACCCCGAGCTATCCTTCGTGGTGAAAGTAGATGCCTCGGACGATACCACTCATTATGGAAACCCAGGTAAACTCCAACCTTGTGCATTCTTCTGACACAAACTAATGGCTGCAGAAAGAAGGAACTATCACCTAACTATCATCAACTATCAACTGGGCCAGAGAGTTTGGCTATCCACCTGAGATCTCCGACTATGTCTGCCAAGCAGGAAGCTCAATCCAAGGTATGTGGGTCCTTTCAAGATTCTTAAACAGATTAACTCTGTAACATACAGTTAGAGCTAACATACTAGAGCTTCCTGCTGATTACCATATCTCCCCTTCATTTCATGTCTCCCTCCTGGAACCCGTCTACCCAGCATCTAACCTCGGTGCTTCAGATCCTGAGCCCCCTCCACCCTTGGAGGTCGATGGGACACCTGCTTACTCAAATAATGAGATTTTGGATTCACAGCGAAGTTGCAAAACTTGTTGGACTGGGAGGGCTACGGACCAGAGGAGAGATCTTGGGTGGCCTCGAGGGATATACTGGATCCATCGCTAATCCAGGAGTTTCACCAATGGCGTCCTGATCGCCCTGCAACACGAACGGGGGGATTCTGTAACAATTGGGCTGGTAGCCATACATCCAGCCACCAGAGGGAGCCCTCTCCCAAATACTGTCTATTTCTTTTTTGGTTACTTCCTGTTTGTTCCCTATTTATGCCATGCTGTTCCTGCTTCTCACTGCGAAGTATTGCCAGTTCTCATTGCCTTACCAAGTGTTTATTTCTTCTTTGTGTTGACCTGTTGTTATGACCATTGTGCCTGAATTATTTTGACTACTGTTTTTTGTATTACAGATTCTGCCTCGTTTACTGGTTGGACTGACTACTAGTGTATTTGAAACCTGCCTGTCTTTTCGACTACGATCCAACCTATTGTTTTTGATCTGTTTGCTGAACATCAATAAACTTCCTGCATTTGGATTTTACACGGCCTTCATGTCACCTACGGTTCCGTCACATGGGAACAGGAGAGCTTTTAAAGGGGTCCTATTATGCTCCTTTACAAAGTCTTTATTTTGTTTTGGGGGTGTACTTGAACATGCTCTCATGCTTAGTGGTTCGAAAAACGCATTATTTTTCACATAATTTACTTTATTACTATAGCTTTCTCCCCAGGCTGGCACAAACGGCTCGATTAGTTCTGGGTTCCACATTCGAAAAACCAAATGTATTGTGATTGGTAAGCGGTCCCACTGCATTGCGATTGGCAAACAGCGTAGACTGCATTCCGTCCTGCTGTGCCCCTTCCCAAAGCGGCAAACTAGATTAAAGTGATTTTTATGTTTTGAATATGGATTTTTTTTTTTTTTTACAAAAACACATCTGATCACTAAAGGAGACTTTTACCGACCGCCCTTGAGCCATATAAGGCACTGTTTTTATTATGGATCGACTTATTTTGGACTGATGGAACACTTGCCTGTGCCGTTCAGTCTATGCTGTTGTATGAGTGCCAGAATTGATTTAATATAACTCTGATTGCATTCGTCTGAAAGAAGGAAGTCATATACACCTAGGATGCATGAAGGGTGAGTAAATGAAACGCTATTGTTGGTCCTATCGTCAGCCTGTAAGATCGCGGATATGTGATATTATCATTATTGTGCTAATGTATTTAATTATTTGCATGCCGGAAACCATAAGGCTAGTGAATCTATCTACACTGTATGATGAATAATGCTCTTACCACACACTCCACGTCTAAGGCAAGGCGCTGACGCGTCCATGGATGATCTCTAGTAAATGTTTGTGATTACAGCAGCTGCGGATCTGCGTGTATTTGGACCCTCTGTACAACATACGTGAACGGCACGGCTTCAGCACAGCTACCGGAGCAGTTTGCATTTAAACGAGCCGACCTGCAGCTCGCTGAAGCATCCCAAAAGCGGCCGTGCATGATACATTAGTAAAAAAAGTTAGGCGAATCCCCCACCCGCCAACGAATTGAACAGTCGTTTCGTTGTAGTTCTTGAAAAGTGATTTTTTTAAAACTAAATATCTCTCTTTGGAGTGGACTTTGAGATTTGTAACTTTGTAGATGTTTTTTTTAATGCCCAAACATACACACCACATACACAAACATACACACCACTGGCTAAAGTTCAAAAAGTGAAAAGCATAATAGGACCCCTTTAATCAATAAATGTGGGGAAAAAGTAACTTTACTATTATTTTTATGTATTATTTGAAGAAGTAACTCAGATATTTTCTTTTTCAATTAAAAAGTAATGTTTTACTTTACTAGTTATTTGGAAAAAGTAATATTATTATGTAACTTGCATTACTTGTAATGCATTACCCCCAACACTGCTCATGTAGAAGTGACAGTAAAAATCATGGAAGAGTTTTGAGCCACTTACCTACTTTAATAAGGTCAGGTGTGTCCTTGCTTTTAATAATAAATTTGCACACATCAACACCAGCTCTCTCTGTTAGCAAAAAGGGGCTATTATTCCATCCCCCTGCAACTCTCATTCCGATCTCGCTAAACCCAACAAACTTCCTCAAAGTACTGTTGAACTGTGTGAATAGAAATTTATTTAAATAAAAGCTGTCGATATACACCATGTCACTGAAATCCTGAGAGCTGTAGATACATCTTGATCGTCTTATGTAATAGTAGTCATCAGCTGAAAAAGAAGCAGATCAATCACAAATTTTTCAGATAAATAACAAGAAAAAAACCCCAGGAAGTTTTAAGGTTAAGAACTTTTATAAGTTTATCCCCGTTTTAATACACAGGGAGAGATAAATCTGTGGAGTACAGTCATATGTCAAATTATGCTGTTCACAAGCAGTTTAAATAATAAAACATCCATCCAACAATCAAACAAGTCACCCTTCTAAAAACTTGCTAAGGTATATCATTTAAATCATTTGTATCTTCTACTACTACTACTGTAGTACTACTGCTACTACTACTTGATGTTCAGTTGTATTACTCTCATCTTACTTACCACTCTTTGCTCCAGTAAATACAGACAGTGTCAAAATTAAATGACAACTCAGGTACTTTAGCAGTGACATTTTCACCAGTACTGAATCCCAGCTACATGCTGCCAGTGCTTTATATTCATGTCAGGTAGATTTTTAAGGTGACTGTCCAACCAGTTACTCCAGGTATAAATATCAAATGTTACTAGGTAGTATCCTGCTTTCATTTATCATCAAAAAACACCATCCATTTATCAATGTGGATAACAAATGCCTAATTGGATTAAAACTGTGGTGTGGATTTTTTTCTTACTGAAAGACCTTAGTAACTGTATTAATAAATACTGTGTAATGTTAGTAACTAACACACTAAGGTAATATACAATGAAATACTGATTATTAACAAATCTGCCAGGTTTACAGAAATCAATTATTTTTTTTTTATTTAATGACAAATTGTAAGGAGCTGTACTATGGCAGAACAATGAGAAGGTAACAAGAAACTTTAATTTCCGTGGTATCCACAAACAGTGACTGACTTTTGAAATGCTCTACAAGAATCAGAAAAGTTGTTATCTAAGATAAAGGATGCATTTAAAACTGCTAGGTATTGAAAAATGTAGACCTTCACAGCTGTTATAATGTCGTCACACACATTTCCTTTCATGCATGACTCAGATTGTGAAAGTAGCAATTGGTGCATTCTTAATTAATTGATTTTAGGGCATGTGACTGGATTACATCACAACTGATCTACTTTGTTCACGTGCATTTCTTTTCCATCATGCTTTCCAAGTCAGTTTGCAAAAATAACTATATAGTCTATTTTTAATTAATTTTTTCATCATACATCAATTAAACTTCCTGGTCATGTGACCTGATGATGTCACACCAGTTGTAATATCGTCACACAGTCCTCACACACATCATACATGAGTTGGATTGTGAAAATAACAATTGGTGTATTTTTTAATTAATTTTACCATATCTATTAAACTTCTGGTGACGTGACCTGATGATGTCACACCAGTTGTAATATTAGGCTCGTTTGAGATGCGCCTAGCCTTGCCTGAAATGTAGGCGAGAGTAGGCGGCTGCAGTAAGTGAAATGCAGGAGTGCAGGAGTGAAATAAGCGCAGTCAAGACGGACAGTTTTGAGCTCTGGAAGCAGAACCGATACCTACGAGATCAAAGGCGGATATCGAATTATTCACAATCACGTGCTGTGTTGCTGATAAACATGTTATAATTTAAGTTCTATTGCTTTTATATGAAAATATATACGATGAACAAAACACTCAAAGTGCTTGCTTTTTTATTCCATACAAAATGCGTATTTATCATCCATTTTTACTTTAATACAAACGTATTTTATATTTTTAGTAATATGACAACAATCACAAATCACACACAGAGATCGCACTGTCATAGTGTTTGGGAATATTCATGCAGAATTTAAACACACAATCACATGATATTAGATTAAAATAAATAAAACATTTTAGAAAAGAACGCAACATCACAGTTGTTTGAACCAATGAGCTTTAAGCTGTGTCGTCAGCCAGTCATTTCCCATCGTGCTTTTGGTCAGCGCAGTCGGTGGAGAGCTACGGTATGCATCTTGCGTTGAACACCGGTGATCGATTCTGCGCAGATTTTGCTCATCTCAAACGAGCCTATTGTCACACAATCCTGACACACATCATACATGAGAAAGATTTTGGAAATATGGTTTTTCAAATATTCATGCCACATCCACTGTCTCACTGTATCATATTCATACATATTTGTCAAACAAATATGTATGAATATAATACACATTTGAAAAAAAAAAAAAATGTTTTCTCCTCTTTCTCCTCATTCTAATTTAAAAAACATAAAAAAAACATTTTTCATTCAGTTGTTTGTGGAAACAGTTGTTGTGGGAACGAGACGCCGCATCATGGAACGCTATGGGGAACGCCATTGGCGGGCAGCACTCTGAATCATGTCTACAGCCAATGAATGAGGGGAGTGACGTCACAGGCGCGGTGACGTCATCGACCGGGAAGTATAAAGCGCGTGCGTTTGAAGCCGGCGGCAGCTATTTTAGGAATGAAGCGAGCGCCGCAGGGTGCGGGAATTATGGTCCGAGACGCGGCGTCTCGTTCCCTCAGGGAACTAAGGTTACATACGTAACCCGAGACGTTCCCTTCCGGGAACTCGAGCCGCGTCATGGAACGCTATGGGGAACGAGACTACCAACGCCCCCATAATTTCCAAACCCTGCGCAGTGTCTGTTCAACCAGGGTGGAAAAGAGAGAGCCCTTGTATAGCATTCCGCGGACAAGAAGGCCCTGTAGTCCTCGGCCCTTGGACACACGAGGAATGGTAGTCTTCCTCTGTCTGGTCGCCAGCCAGAACGAGAGGTACTCCTCGGCCCTCAGGCACACGAGGAGTCTTAGTCCTTTGTCTGGGAGTAGCCAGAACAAGAGGGACCGCAATGACCACTGTCTAGATTTCCGCGGACAGATGGTGTAAAGTAGTTCTCGGTCCAAGAGGACAATGCAATCGGCCTCAAGAGTGCTCCCCGGCCCACGGGCACACGGGGAATGGGGTTCTACCTCTGTCTGGTCTCCAGCCAGAACGAGAGGTGCTCCTCGACCCTCAGGCACACGAGGAGTCTTAGTCCTTTGTCTGGGGGTAGCCAGAACAAGAGGGACTGCAATGACCACTGTCTAGCATTCCGCGGACAGATGGTGTAGGTAGTCCTCGGTCCGTAGACCCACGAGGACAGTGCACTTGACCTCAAGAGTGCTCCTCGGCCCGCAGGCACACAAGGAGAGGGTGGTCCTTTGTCTGGGGGTTCAGCCAGAACAAGAGGGACCCAAGGCTCGGCCTGGAACTCCGCCGGGACGCCAGGGAATAAGTCATTGTCTAGCATTACGCGGACAAGAGGGCACTGCAATCCCCGGCCCTTGGGCACACGGGGAAGACAGTAGGGGCCTCTGCCTGGTAGCCAGCCAGCGCATGAGGCACTCCTCGGCCCTCAGGCAGACGAGGAGTCTTAGTCCTTGGTCTGGGAAAGGCCAGAACCAGAGGGACCGAACTACCCTCGGTCAGGTAGCATCCTGCGCCAGAACACGAGGGGAATTAAGCCATTGTCTAGCATTCCGCGGGCAAGAGGGCTGTATGGTTCTCGGCCCTCAGGCACACGAGAACAAGTGGACCTCTGCCTGGTTCGCCAGCCAGTGCGAGAGGTACTCCTTGGCCCTCGGGCTCACAAGGAGTCTTAGTCCTTTGTCTGGGGTTCTGCCAGAACAAGAGGGACCGAAAGCTCGGCCTGGTATTCCTGCCAGGACACGAGTAGAATAAGCCATTGTCTAGTATTCCACGGACAAGAGGGCTGTAAAATCCTCGGCCCTCAGGCGCACGGGGATAGCAGTGGGCCTCTGCCTGGTTGCCCAGCCAACGCAGGAGGCACTCCTCGGCCCTCAGGCAGACGAGGAGTCTTAGTCCTTGGTCTGGGAAAGGCCAGAACCAGAGGGACCGAAATACACTCGGTCTGGTAGCTTCTTGCGCCAGAACATGAGGGGAATTAAGCCATTGTCTAGCATTCCACGGACAAGAGGGCTGTATGGTTCTCGGCCCTTCGGCACACGAGAACAAAGTAGGGCAGTCTGATCCTCGGCCCTCGGGCTCACGAGGATGCAGAGACACTCCTCGGCCCTCGGGCACACGACTTCTCTTCTTTCCGCAGAAAGAATGCGCCTTGAGAAGTCTCCTCCTGGCTAGGGAGGTGGCTGACTCTCTTGGACCTAGACTCGCTAAGTCGAGAGGACAGCGGAGCCTGGAGCGGCTCTGTGGTCGAGTTCATAGAATCTGATGTAATGTCAGAGGCGAGGACCAACCCGCAGCACTGCAGATGTCCTGGTTCTAAGGACACCTGCCATCAGAGCTTTTTAGAGGCAGACAGCCTCAGTAGGAGTGAGTCTTGACTCCCCATGGAGCTGGGAGACCAAAGGACTTGGAAGTAGTAGAAATGGCATCCGTGATCCATCTACTGATAGCTCTGATCGTGCCACATGCTTTCTTTTGTGGCCGTATGTGCCCATTGCTCACACTGGACAGATATACTTCCCATAGGTCGCACTCCAAGAGTGGAGGTAATAGAGGCTTGAGACCCCTCGGGGTCTCAACCTGAGTGCACCACCGAGGAAACCATACCGACGAGCCACCACAAGGGGCGTGGTAGGCCAATAAGCCGCCACGAACACCCTCAGGGTGGAGTGAGCTGGTTTTGTGGACAGGTGAGTTTGCAGGGACTCTAGTACTGTACCAACGGGCAGTAACTAGGTCTAGACGGTGTTCGTGACACCCTAAAGCAGACCGGTTCCACTTAAGGTTTCCTCGTAGAGGGAGCTCTGGATTGGAGCAGGGTCTCAACAACCTCGGTTGAGAGACCAGAGTCTATGAGTTGCGCCCCCCCAGGGGCCATACCCATAACTTTCCACCTCTCCATGTGGGGGTAGCAGATCGCGCCCCCAGCCTGAGAGGGGAGGTCCAAGACTCTCTTTTTTCCATGCTCGGACTAGCCGTACCGGCGTGCTCTTTCCAGAACTCCTGGCACAGAGCAATCGGGAAAATATGTACAGATGAAGCCTCGGCCACGTCTGTATTATGGCGTCCAGTCCGGGCGGACCTGGAGGCACTAAGGAGAACCAGAGAGAACATTGCGATATCTGTTGAGTCACCAGAGGTCCCACTGAGTCTGGATCAGAATTCTCCATGCTTCATTACTTCCTGATGAAGCATTGATTCCCCGACCGTGGAGGAAAACGCATGACTAAGGGGACTCTACCCACTAACAGACCTTTGTGGTGGAGTGGGTTAGCCCCGCGGATGGTGAGACTGCAGAGACTCCAGTACTGTACCGAACGGGCAGTGAACTGGGTCAAACTGGTGTTGGTACACCATGCAGTAGACCACTTCCTCTTAGGTCATAGGGTTTCCTCATAGAGGGAGCTCTGGAGTGAGGGATGGTCTCAGCAACCTCGGTTGAGAGACTGGCCTCTATGAGATACGCCCCCTCAGGGGTCACACTTATTCCAGAACTCCCGGGAGCAGAGCGAACGGGGAAGGGCGTACGGACGAGGCCTCGGCCACGTCTGTACCATAGCGTCAGTCCCGCAGGAGCTGGATGTACTAGAGAGTACCAGAGGGGACCTTGGGATATCTCTCGAGTCGAAAGAGGTCCACCTGAGCCTGGCCAAACACTCTCCAGATCTGCTTCACCACCTCCGGGTGAAGCATCCATTCCCCGGGCCTCGGCCCCTGCCTCGACAGGACGTCTGCTCTCAATTCAGATGTTCAAGAATATGGACTGCTCTCAGGGAGAGAAGTTTTCCTTGAGACCAAAGGAGTATCCGGTACGCCAGCTTGTACAAGGGGCATGAGCGGAGACCTCCTTGATGGTTTATGTAATAAACCACCGTAGTGCTGTCTATATGGACCAGCACTTGACGGTTTCTCAGGTCTGGAAGGAAACACTTTAGGGCCTGGAGTGTCTAGGCAATTTATGTGCCAGGAGAGATGATGATCGCTCCGCAGGCCTTGGGTTGAGCGGCCACTCATGACCGCCCCCCATCCGGTGAGGGAGGCGTCTGTCGCTAGCGAGACGCGGCGACAGGGAGCCCCCAATACCGGACCCTGAGAGAGGAACCAGGGTTCCTTCCACATGGCCAAGGCACGTAGGCAGCGCTGCGTGACCTTGATCTTGCGGAACGGGTTTCCCCTCGGGGAGAACCCACTGGTCCTGAGCCACCACTGTAGTGGCCTCATGTGCAGCAGTCCAAAGGTATTACGTTGGAAGCGGCTGTCATAAGACCTAACAGTACTTGGAACTGTTTGACAGTGAGTGACTGGCCTAGCTTGACCGCATTTACTGCAGTAAGTATGGAATCGATCCGAGCAGGAGACATTCGTGCCTGCATCGTGGTCGAATCCCACACCACGCCTTCTTGGCGTTGAGTCTCAGCCCCAACTTTTTCATGTGAACGAGAACAACATCTCGATGTTGAACCGCTAACTGCTCCGAACTGGCTAGGATCAGCCAGTAGCTGAGTATGCGGATGCCCTGGAGTCGCAAAGGAGCCAGCACAGCATCCGCACACTTCGTGGAGGTGCGGGGTGAGAGAGCTAGGCCGAGAGGAAGTACTCTGTATTGGTAAGCTTCGCCCCTGAAAGCGAACCTGAGAAACCTCCTGTGTTGAAGAAGGATGGAGACGTGGAAATACGCGTCTTTTAGATTTATCTTGACAAACCAGTCCTGGTGACACGACCTGCTTGACTGTAAGCATTCTGAACTTCAGTTTCCTGACTGAGCGGTTTAGAAGCCTGAGATCTAAGATGGGCCGAAGCCCCCCATCCTTCTTCGGAAGAATGAAGTACCGGCTGTAGAACCCGGATTCCCTGTCTTGAGGAGGGACCACCTCGATGGCCTCCTTCCTCAGAAGAGTTTCTACTTCCTGTTCCATTACCAGACCCTGCTCGGGGCTTACTAAGGTTGGAAATACCCCGCTGAAAGGTGGCGGCTGGGCGCCGAACTGAATAGCGTAACCTTTCTCTACAGTACGCAGGACCCACATAGAAACATTTGGCAGTAGTTTCCACGCTGCCAGAAAGTTTACTCAAGGAACCAGCCTCTCGAGACTGGTGTCTGGATTTATTTGAGGAACTAATTCGGAGACCTGTAACAGCGAGCTGGCAGGAAGCTCCTGAGCTAGCTCCTCTGAAGACCCCCGCGGGGGTTGCGAACTCTCCAGGGCCGCTACGTTTCCGGGCGGAACAGCTAGAGAATGGTGTTCGCGGGAGACTGCCGCGCCCTGTAACACTGGCAGGGTTAGCTGACAGATCTCCTGAGAGCCCGAGAAGGCTTGACAATGCAAGCCCCCTCGAGAGGGGCTGTTTAGCCAAGGACATCTTCGACCAAAGCACGACCCTCGGGTCAGGCTCAGTCTTTGAAGCCCCCGGTCAGGAGTGTTGCTAAACCCGCCCTCTAGGTGTCACCGGAGGGAGCCGGGCTGCAATGCTCCTATTATGAGCCTCTTATGTGGGGAGCTGGTACACGGCTGGGGTTTATTTTTTTATTTTTTTTCCTTCCGTCAGGAACCCCGACACGTGTACATTTGCTCATCAAGCCTGAAGCTTTATTTAGGCGGCCTGGAGAGCAAAGAAGGAGCTTTCAAGGATGATGCCAGACTGGGCGACAGATAGCTGATTAGCGTCTGTGCAACCCGCGGCATCATCTTTTATTTCTATTTTTTTCCCTTGATCTAGACAGTTCAGTGTGCAGATCGGGGAAAGACAGAAAGCTCTGTTTTGGAAGTGCTGACTTAGTCCGCAGAAGCTAATGCATAGTCAGCACAACCACCAGCTCATCATATGGAGGCGATCAGGGGGGGGGGGGGGATTGAATACTTTTGACAACATTCCTTATCCAGTAGGAGGTTTACCGATCCACCAGGTAGGAGAGGAGATTGGGTATTTTTTAAACACCCGTGTCCCGTCCCTCTAGTAGATCGAGCTGCGGTCCCCACGAGTGCAGCTACCGCTCCGCCTCGGCGGAAGCGGGGCTAGACCCGCGAGAAATGCTAGCGAAGGCTCCCTCCTCGAAGAGAGCCTTCAGTTTTTGGAACGGAGCACCCGCAGTGGAAGTTTTTTACGCTCACACTGTGGACGGTCAGCCTTTTCGAGGGCTGACTGTGCGTGCTCTACACTCAAACATAGACTGTGTGTATCCCCACCAACAATGAAGCATTGGCAGGGAGGGACACACTATCTATGTGGCTGCTTGTACCGCCTTAGTTTCTTAACTTTCTTTCCCCATTTGGTTGCATTTTAGAGGTCATACTACTCAAATAAAAGCCGTGCAAACTGGCACGAACTGGTCACTCCCGTCATTCATTGGTTGTAGACATGATTCAGAGTGCTGCCCGCCAATGGCGTTCCCCATAGCGTTCCATGACGCGGCTCGAGTTTCCGGAAGGGAACTGTCATTTGTCAAACATTTAAAAAAATATCAAACGAATAAAAAAATTATATGTTACAATTTGTGTCTGTATATACAATCATGGCTAGAATTATTGACAAAAATTAGTTTGTATTGTTAATCCTTTTGATCTTTTATTAAAAAAATTCACAAAAACCCAAACTTTCATTGATGCAAACCAATTAAAAATAGGGAGAAATCTCATTAGGAATATTTTTCTTTTTTCTCAAATACACATTGGCCACGGTTATTGACACCTAGAAATCATGCATAAAATAAGTAAAATATCTCTGAAGTATATTCTCATTCATATTTGCATTTTTTAGCACACCAGGGTGACTAGAAGCATGAAATTATCCAGCTATGGCTTTCTGTTTCACATGATTATAAATATAAGAAAACAGGAAGTTTAATAGAATTATATGATGGAAAAAATCATTAAAGATATGCCATTATTTTTGCAATCCGGCTTGTGTATAATGGAAACATAATGGGACATCAGGGGCCTCATTTATAAAGACTTGCGTAGAAACCATCCTTGATTTTATCTAAGAACTTTTCTGATTTGATCGTAAGAGCGATTCAGAGAAAACGAACGTACCACGAAACTCATGCGTACGCTAGTCATTCGGTTATAAATCACAAATGATCATGGAATTGTGTGCAGCTGAATGTTCCGCCGTCGAAACGCCCCTGCTTAATTAATTAACATATAAATGAGCTCATTCCTAAAGCAAAAACTCTGTGACAATGGCAAGAAAAAAGGAGCGCAAGAAATCAAATTATAGTGAGGCTGAACTATCTGCAATGCCAGGCATTACCACAAGGAAACGGTCATACGCCAAGGTGGAATCTGACGTGGAGATAAGTACTTTTCCCCATCAAAGACGGTTTTATAAATCTGTACTTTGACATGGATTTGATCGTACGAACACTCTAAGATCAAATCAGTGCGTAAGAAAGTTTTATAAATGAGGCCCCAGGTCACATGACCAGAAAGTTTAGTAGATTTGTACAGATCTGGCCATTTAAAATTTGCGCGGGAAGTAAAGTGGTCTCGCGTGACACCTGTGTATTCTGAGGGATCACAGAAAATACTCTGACACAGGAAAGACATGATCAGACATGATGTAACGCACTGAACTAAAGCGGCAGCAAACATCGCTGCAAGCTAAAAGACTCCTTTGTACGGTGACCGGGAGGGGACACCTTCGGTTCACTTATGTTTGTCGTGGCCACGACATATAAACTCTTGGGAACGTCATATTATGTCGTGGCCACGAGATGCATTGATGAGGGAACGAGATCCATTTATCGGTTTATTAATATTTTCTTTTGTGTTAAGAAATGATTATATTAATTGTAATAGAAATTAATACAATATTAAGTTATTATATTAACAATAGGCAATGCTGTATTAATTAGACAACCTATAGTGTTTCATTGACGAGTTAAGCATTCACGTAGTTCCATTTGTAAATCCTTTATGGCCACACATGGGCATAAATACGCAGCTCGTTTACAATAAATCGGCATCTGTTCAGGACATCGCCTCTTTACCATCGACTGTGAGTGACGTCAGGTCCCAACACGAACAAGCCCCATAGCATAATCCCACCCTTGACACTGATTGACAGGTTTCCGTGTAAGGCATCGGAAATGGAAATACAAAGGGAATCGCGATTCCATTTGAATTTATGCTGGCTACATACGAAAAAGCAGACGTGGTAATTGAAATTACTATTTAAATATGACTGGGTCAATACTTGTAAGATATGGGAAACACAAATGCAAACGGACTTTGCATTTCCATTTAAAATTTGGCAGTCACTGTGCGTTCGCTTAAACGAAAATGCAAACGGTAATGCGCGATTTGCATTTGTGTTTGGATTATGTCACAATTTATGCGTCCTCAAATTGAAAATGCAATTACAAATACAATTGCAATTACAAATACAATTTGCAATTCCATTTGAATAATGTCCGGAATATCATTCCATAGCTCTGAATCATGTGTAATCTGTCCAATGGAATCGCGAGACGTCACGGGCGTCATGACTTCACTGACCAGGAAGCTTAAAAGCATGTGCGGTGAGAAAAGTGTCAACTTTGAAAATGAGGCAAGCACAGCAGGAAGTGTGGGCTCGAGAAACAACGTCTCACTCCCTTCAGGGAACAAGTGTTACAGTCATAAGCTGAGACGTTCCCTTCCAGGAACTTCGAGCTGCGTCAAAACGCTATGGGAACGAGAATGCCCACGCTGCCATACTGAGGAACTGTCCCTGCCTATAATTAGGGTGAGAGAACGAAGGAGACAGGAGAGGCTTGAAGATCTAGGCCCTAGAACCTAGCAAAGGTTAGGGGTGTGGACCAACCCACAGCATTACAAATGTCTTGAAGGGAAAGACCCAAGAAGAAGGCTTTAGAGGCAGACACACCATGGGTAGAGTAAGCCTTGACACCCAAAGGTGAGATCAGAAGACTCATAGGCTACCGAGATGGCATCCACAATCCACCGGCTTAGGGAAGGTTTAGCAGCAGGACAACCTCTTCTGGGGTCCATAGCAAACAAGCAGTTGATCCCCCTTCCTCCACAGGGCAGTTTTGTGGATGTTTGTGTCCAGTGCTCGCTGCAGTGCGACCGGCCGAGGTGCTACGGTGGGGACCTTAGGGAGGTATCCCGTCCTGGGATGCAGAAAGGCTTTGTTCATGCCAGGTGCAAAGTCAAGGAAGGAAGGAGCCACTGAGAGGGCTTTAAGGTCCCCAGCCCTCTTAAGAGATGTGATAAGACAGTTCAATTCAATTCAATTTAAGTTTATTTGTATAGCGCTTTTTACAATACAAATTGTTGCAGAGCAGCTGTACAAAAGTTTTAGGCTACTACAACATTTTTAGTACCTTATTAGTGGTGAATACTGTATGTTGAGTCGATGTACATATGATGTAAATGTTAAAATCAGTAACTGTGTAATCAAAACAGATGATGAACACTAATTGCAATGGTTATGTGCTGTGATCAACTTGTAGGAAAATTATGTAGTGCTGTATGTTGTTTCAAGGCTGGCATCATCTGCGGTCATCTGAGGGTTGGCATCATCTCTTCTTCTGAATCCAGGCTGAATCTTGTGTAAATCCTAGTTACCACGGGATGGAAATCCCGTGGCAGAGACAGAGAAACAAAGAAATAATTAGCGTAGCTGCTGTTCCAACTTCCGACCAAACAAAAATGATGGTTTAGCCCAAGCTGAAGAATATTAATGTGCATTTGATCAGATGTAACTGAAATTACAACGTTATGAGATACATTATGTGAATGCTTGGCTAAAGAGATGAGTCTTTAATCTAGATTTAAACATAGAAAGTGTGTCTGAACCCCGAACGTTATCAGGAAGGCTATTCCAGAGTTTGGGAGCCAAATGAGAAAAGGCTCTTCCTCCTTTAGTGGACTTTGCTATCCTAGGTACTACTAAAAGTCCAGAGTTTTGCAACCTTAGGGAGCGTGAGAGATTGTAGCGTAGTAGGAGACTAGTTAGGTATGCAGGAGCTAAACAATTAAGGGCCTTATAGGTAAGAAGTAATATTTTGTAAGTGATACGGAACCTAATAGGTAGCCAGTGCAGAGACTGTAAAATAGGGGTAATATGATCATATTTTCTTGATCTGGTAAGGAGTCTAGCAGCTGCATTTTGGACTCCCTGTAGCTTATTTATTGAAGAAGCAGGACAACCACCAAGTAGTGCATTACAATAGTCCAGTCTAGACGTCATGAATGCATGAACTAACTTTTCTGCATCAGAAACAGGTAACATGTTCTGTAGCTAAGCAATATTTCTAAGATGGAAGAATGCTGTTTTTGTAACATAGGAAATATGATTTTCAAAAGACAGGTTGCTGTCTAATACAACACCCAGGTTTTTGACTGTAGAGGAAATAACAGTGCATCCATCTAGTTGCAAGTTGCAGTTTAAGAGATTCTGTGTACTGTTTTTTGGTCCAATAAGTAAAATCTCAGTCTTATTTGAATTTAACAGTAGAAAATTATTGGTCATCCAGTCTTTCACATTTTTAACGCACTCTGTTAACTTTGCTGACAGGCAGTCTTAATTGTAAGCAGGCGATCAGAGATCTCTTCTAAGGGCTCGAAAGGAGGTTTACAGAGAGCCTCTAGCACCACAGCCAGGTTCCAGGGAGGGATGCAAGATCATACCGGAGGCCTCAGCCTCAGCGCACCGTGGAGGAAACGTTGGGTATTAAACTACCCATTAAACTAATGGGTATCTGCCCACTGAGGAGCCACGGAGAGAGGCGTGGTAGACCACAATGACCACCATGTAGACCTTCAGGGTGGAGTGGGCCCAATGGAGAGACGGGCCTGCAAGAACTCCAGCACTGTACCAACTGGGCAGTTAACTGGGTCAAGTTTATGGTCTCCGCACCAAGAAGTGAAAAATCTCCACTTCAAGGTGTTCAGTTTCTTTGTGGAGGGAGCTCTGGTCTCCACAACCTCAGTTGAGAGACCAGAAGCTATGAGCTGGGCCCCTCAGAGGTCACACCCACAGCTTCCATAGCTCCAGGCGGGAGTGAAGGATGTCACCCCCTGCCTGAGAGAGGAGATCCCTCCTGATGGGAATCTCCCAGGCAGAGCCGTCTAGGAGGGAAATCAGGTCTGAGAACCAAATTCAGCCCGGCTAGTACGGGGCCACTAAAAGAAGACGAACCCCGTCCTGGCGCACTCGTACCTGAACTCCCGGGAGCAGAGCAATTGGGGGAAAGGCATACAGATGTAGCTTCGGCCAGGCTGAACCAGAGGGGACATTGCATTGTCTCCTGAGTCGCAAAGAGGTCCACCTGAGCCTGGCCAAACACTCTCCAAATCATCCATTCCCCGGGCCTCAGCCCCTGCCTCAACAGGATGTCTGCTCCCAAATTGAGATGCCCAGGGATGTGAACTGCTCTCAGTGAGAGGATTTTCCCCTGGTGGTTGATGTAAGAAACCACCACTGTGTTGTCAGTGCGCACCAACACATGGTGATCTCTTAGGTCTGGGAGGAAGTGTCTCAGAGCCTGAAACATGACCAACATCTCCAGGCAGTTGAAGTGCCACGTGAGATGATGACCCCTCCAAAGACCGCGGGCTGAGCGGCCACTCATGACCACTCCCCAACCAGTGTGACTAGAGTGACGTGGCGACAAGTAGCTCACAGCAGTGGGCCCTTTAGCAACAACCAAGGTTCCCTTCCGGGAACTCTACACTGCGTCCTGAAACGCTGTGGGGGAACGCCATTGGCGGGCCGCACTCTGAGTCATGTCCAACGTCCAATGAGAAACGGGAGTGACGTCACAGGCGCGGTGACGTCATCGACCAGGAAGTATATAAGCACGTGCGTTTGAAGCTGGCGTCAGCTTTTGTCATTCAGCGAGAGCGCTCTGTGTTATTGTCTGTCTGATCTGCATTTTGCTGTTTTTTAGTGCCAGTTTGCACTACTTTTATTTGAGCAAAAATGCCAGGGGGAAAACGTTCTTTTAAGAACGCACGTTCTAAGGCGGTTCAGCAGCCACATAGAAAGTGTGTCCCTCCCTGCCAACGTTTCATTGTTGGTGGGGATACACACGATCTATGTGTGGTCTGCTTGGGAGCGGAGCATGCTAGGTCAGCCCTTGAGGGGGTTGGCTGCCCGCAGTGCGAGCGAATGCCGCTGCGGTTGCTCCGTTCCCGGAAAGCCCTCTTTGAGGAGGGGGCTTTCACTAGCGTTCCCCGTGGGTCTGGCCCCGCTTCCGCTGAGGCGGAGCGGCAGCTGCACTCGTGGGGATCGCAGCTAGATCTACTAGAGGTAGTGAGACGGGTGATCCCCTATCTCCTTCCCTATCTGGTGGATCGGTAAATCTCCTACTGGATAAGGAAGCCCGCATGCGGTTACTTCCATCCAGAAAGAGTTTTCAACACTTCCCCTATCTTCCTCCGAGGAGGTTGATGTGGAGAACGTTGTCAAAAGTATTCAACCGCCCCCCCCCCCCCCCCTGATCGCCTCGGTATGAGGAGCTGTTGGACGTGCTGACTAATGCAGTAGCTAAGTTAGCACTTCCAAAGCGGAACTTTCTGTTCTTCCCCGATCTGCACACTGAGCTGTCTAGATCAGGGGAAAAACTAGAAAGAAAAGATGATGCCGCGGGTTGAACAGACGCTAGTCAGCTATCTGTCACCCAGCCTGGCATCATCCTTAAAAGTTCCGTCTTTGCTTTCCAGGCCGCCTAAAATAACTTCAGGCTTGATGGGCAAATTGCACACGTGTCGGGGTTGCTGGACGGGAGCATAAAAACCCCAGCCGTGTACCAGCTCCTCACATAAGAGGCTCATATTAGGAGCATTGCAGCCCGTTTCCCTCCGGTGAGACCTAGAGGGCGGGATTGGCAACACTCCTGACTGGGGGCTTCAAAGACTAAGCCCGATCTAAGGGTCGTGCTTTAGTCTAAGAGGTCCTCGGCTAAATGGCCCTGATGGCGGTACCACAGGGCCAATGAGGGCAGCCCCTCTCGAAGACTTAGGTGCTTCACCGCCTCTGAGGAGTACGGTGACCACCTCTCTTCGGGGCCCTCAGGAGATTCGTCAGCTAACCCTGCCGGTGTTACAGGGCGCGGCAGTCTCCCGCGAACATCTTTCCCCGGTCTT
The DNA here is from genome assembly GCF_049309525.1 of Garra rufa. Classification (NCBI taxonomy): domain Eukaryota; kingdom Metazoa; phylum Chordata; class Actinopteri; order Cypriniformes; family Cyprinidae; genus Garra; species Garra rufa. The sequence continues at coordinate 20,124 of NW_027394400.1, read as the reverse complement.
TCCGCCCGGAAACGTAGCGGAACCAGAGAGTTCGCCACCCCCACGGGGGTTTTCAGAGCGCTTACTTCAGGTGCATCCTGCCAGTTCGCTGTTACAGGCCACCGAGGTAGCTCTCCAAATAAATCCAGAAACCAGCCTCGAGAGGTTGGTTCCCTTAGTAGAATTTCTGGCAGCGTGGAAACTACTGCCAAATATTTCTATGTGGGTCCTGCGTACTGTAGAGAAAGGCTATCGCATTCAATTCGGCGCCAAGCCGCCACCTTTCAGCGGGGTATTTCCTACTCTGGTAGGCCCCGAGCAGGCTCTGGTATTGGAACAGGAAGTGAATACTCTCCTGAGGAAGGAGGCCATCGAGGTGGTCCCTCCTCAACACAGAGAATCCGGGTTCTACAGCCGGTACTTCATTGTTCCCAAGAAGGATGGGGGCCTGCGGCCCATTTTAGATCTCAGACAGCTAAACTTCTCAGTAAGAAAACTGAAGTTCAAAATGTTGACTGTCAGACAGGTCGTGTCTCAAATCAGGTCCGAGGACTGGTTTGTCACGATAGATCTGAAAGACGCATACTTTCACGTCTCCATCCTTCCTCAACACCGGAAGTTTCTCAGGTTCGCTTTCAGGGGCAAAGCTTACCAATACAGAGTTCTTCCGTTCGGCCTAGCGCTCTCTCCCCGAACTTTCACGAAGTGTGTGGATGCTGCTCTGGCTCCTTTGCGACTCCAGGGCATCCGCATACTCAACTACATAGACGACTGGCTCATCCTAGCCAGTTCGGAACAGTTAGCAGCTCAACATCGAGATGTTGTTCTTGCTCACATGAAAGAGCTGGGGTTGAGACTCAATGCCAAGAAAAGTGTGCTGTCTCCATTACAGAGAACCACTTATCTAGGTGTAATCTGGGATTCGACCACCATGCGGGCACGTTTGTCATCTGCTCGGATCGAGTCGATCCTTACTGCAGCAAATGCGGTCAAGCTAGGCCTGCTACTCACTGTCAAACAGTTCCAAGTACTGTTAGGTCTTATGGCAGCTGCATCCAACGTGATACCTCTTGGACTGCTGCACATGAGACCACTGCAGTGGTGGCTCAAAACCATAGGGTTTTCCCCGAGGGGGAACCCATTCCGCAAGATCAAGGTCACGCGGCGCTGCCTACGTGCCTTAGTCATGTGGAAAAAGCCCTGGTTCCTATTACTAGGTCCAGCGCTGGGAGCTCCTTGCCGCCGCGTCACGCTAGCGACAGATGCATCCCTCACCGGGTGGGGAGCGGTCATGAGTGGCCGCTCCGCCCAAGGCCTATGGAACGACCGGCATCACTCTTGGCACATAAATTGCCTAGAAATGTTGGCAGTGTTCCTGGCTCTGAAGCATTTCCTTCCAGACCTGAGAAACCGTCACGTGCTGGTCCGCACAGACAACACGGCGGTGGTCTACTATATAAACCACCAGGGAGGTCTGCGTTCACGCCCCTTATACAAGCTGGCGTGCCAGATCATCCTGTGGTCACAAGGGAAGCTTCTCTCATTGAGAGCAGTTCACATTCCTGGACGTCTCAATGTGGGAGCAGACGTCCTGTCGAGGCAGGGGCTGAGGCCCGGGGAATGGATGCTTCACCCTCAGGTGGTGAAGCAGATATGGAGAGTCTTTGGTCAAGCCCAGGTGGACCTCTTTGCGACTCAGGAGACATCGCAATGTCCCCTTTGGTACTCTCTAGTTCCTCCAGCTCCTCTCGGACTGGATGCCATGGTACAGACGTGGCCGAGGCTTCGTCTGTACGCTTTTCCCCGATCGCTCTGCTCCCGGGAGTTCTGGAAAGAGTGCGCCGGTACGGAGTACGGCTGCTGCTAGTAGCCCCGTACTGGCCGGCCCGAGTATGGTTCTCGGATATAATTGCCCTCCTCGACGGCTCTCCATGGGAGATTCCTGTCAGGAGCGACCTTCTTTCTCAGGCTGGGGGCGCAATATGCCACCCCCACCCAGAGAAGTGGAAGTTATGGGTGTGGCCCCTGAGGGGGCACAACTCATAGAAGCTGATCTCTCAACCGAGGTTGTTGAGACCATCCTTCAATCCAGAGCTCCCTCTACGAGGAAACTTTATGGCCTAAAGTGGAACCTGTTTGCGTCATGGTGTCATGAACGCCGTCTAGACCCAGTTCACTGCCCGGTTGGTACAGTGCTGGAGTTCCTGCAAACTCGTTTGTCCACTGGGTTAGCTCACTCCACCTTGAAGGTGTACGTGGCGGCTATATCGGCTTACCACGCCCTTCAGGGCGGCCTTTCAGTGGGCAAAAACCCCCTGGTCTCACGTTTCCTCCGCGGTGCACTCAGGCTGAGGCCTCGTGCAAGACCGAGAGTCCCTACATGGGACTTAGCTGTGGTGTTGGAGGCGCTGTGTAAACCTCCCTTCGAGCCTCTGGAGGAGGCCTCCGATCGGATGCTTACCCTAAAAACAGCACTGCTGTTGGCGCTAACATCTCTTAAGAGAGTCGGGGACCTGCAGGCCCTTTCAGTGGCCCCTTCTTATATTGACTTTGCCCCAGGGTTGGCCAAAGCATTCCTCTACCCAAGAGCTGGGTACACACCCAAGGTCCCCTCAGTAACACCACAGCCAATAACGCTGCTAGCGTTTTATCCTCCTCCATTCGTGGAGCACGACCAGAGGAAGTATAACTTGATGTGTCCAGTAAGAGCACTAGACACTTATGTCCACAGAGCTGCCCTGTGGCGTAAATCAGAGCAATTGTTTGTCTGTTACGGCCCCCCTAAGAGGGGGTGCCCGGCTTCCAAGCCTACTTCAGTAAGTGGATCGTTGATGCCATCTCTACTGCATACGAGTCCTCTGGTCTCCCATCCCCGATGGGAGTCAAGGCTCACTCAACTCGAGGCGTTGCAGCCTCCAAAGCTCTGATGGCAGGTGTCCCGATCCAGGACATCTGCAGTGCGGCGGGTTGGTCCTCACCTCTAACGTTCGTCAGATTCTACGAACTAGACCTCAGAGCCACTCCGGGCTCAGTCATCTTTCAGCCCTAGCAAAAGGCTAGGCTCAAGAGGTCAAAAGGCGCTTTCCTTCTAACAAGGAAAAGAGATTCTACCCCTTTCGTTCTGGCAATTTCCCCAGACAAAGCCGTATGATTCTCCTCAATAATTGTTCCTCCTGGTCTGGCAGGTCCCCAGACAGGAGAGGTATCCCCACCATCTTGGCCTGGCACCTCCCAGGCAAGTGGTGTGTTATCCTGCCTCGTGTGCCCGAGGGCCGAGGCCTGTATTCCTCGTGTCTGTTGGTTGATCACAGACAGAGATGAATTCCAGTGCCCTGGCAAGATCACCAGGCACTCCTTATGTCCCTCTTGTACTGGCTGTAACGCAGACAATGGACTACCACTTCTCCTCATGTGCCTGAGGGCCGAGGAGCACTTCTCCCCCTGCGCTGGTCATATGACAGGCAGCGGTTGAGACCCCTATCCTCGTGTACCTGAGGGCCGAGGTCTACTTATCCCTCTTGTCTGGTGGCTGATCACAGACAGAGATGAATTCCAGTGTCCTGGCAAGATCACCAGGCACTTCTTGTGTCCCTCTTGTGCTGGCTGTAATGCAGACAAAGGACCACTATCTTTCCTCGCGTGCCCAAGGGCCGAGGAACACTTTCTCCCCCTGCGCTGGTCTGGTGACAGGCAGCGGTTGAGAACCCTAGCCTCGTGTGCCTGAAGGCCGAGGCCTATTCTATCCCTCTTGTCTGGTGGCTGATCACAGACAGAGGTGAATTCCAGTGCCCTGGCAAGGTCACCAGGCACTTCTTGCGTCCCTCTTGTACTGGCTGTAACGCAGACAATGGATCGCCACTTCTCCTCGAGTGCCCGAGGGCCGAGGAGCATTTCTCCCTCTGCACTGGTCGTGTGACAGGCAGCGGTTGAGAACCCTAGCCTCGTGTGCCTGAAGGCCGAGGTCTCTTATCCCTCTTGTCTGGTGGTGGATCACAGACAGAGATGTATTCCAGTGTCCTGGCACGTTCACCAGGCACTTCTTGTGTCCCTCTTGTTCTGGCCGTAGCGCAGACAAAGGACTACCACTTCTCCTCATGTGCCCAAGGGCCGAGGAGCCTTTCTCCCCCTGCACTGGTCTTGTGACAGGCAGCGGTTGAGAACCCTAGCCTCGTGTGCCTGAGGGCCGAGGCTCATTTATCCCTCTTGTCTGGTGGTCGATCACAGACAGAGATGTATTCCAGTGTCCTGGCACGTTCACCAGGCACTTCTTGTGTCCCTCTTGTTCTGGCCGTAGCGCAGACAAAGGACTACCACTTCTCCTCGTGTGCCCAAGGGCCGAGGAGCCTTTCTCCCCCTGCGCTGGTCTGGTGACAGGCAGCGGTTGAGAACCCTAGCCTCGTGTGCCTGAAGGCCGAGGCCTATTCTATCCCTCTTGTCTGGTGGCTGATCACAGACAGAGGTGAATTCCAGTGCCCTGGCAAGGTCACCAGGCACTTCTTGCGTCCCTCTTGTACTGGCTGTAACGCAGACAATGGATCGCCACTTCTCCTCGAGTGCCTGAGGGCCGAGGTTCATTTTCCCTCTTGTCTGGTGATGGATCACAGACAGAGATGTATTACCACTCTCGTCCTGGCAAGACCACCAGGCGGAGTCACCACAGTGTCTCATCAGGTAAGTATTTTTAGACACTGTCCCTTCTCGGTCTTGCGAGACCAGACGAAGGATGACAGGACCTCGTGGGCTCGAGGGCCGAGGTCTCCTTTCCCTCTGATCTGGTGGGCTCCACAGTCAGAGATGTACTACCACCCATGTCCTGGCAGATTCCCAGGCTGAGGTTTGTATTGTATTACAACGCTGTTTTTTTTCCCCCTTGTTCTAGCAGACACTAGGCAGGGTGCGGAAATTATGGGGGCGTTGATACCTCGTTCCCCACAGCGTTTCAGGACGCAGTGTAGAGTTCCCGGAAGGGAACGTCTCAGGTTACGTATGTAACCCTGGTTCCCTGAGGGAACGAGACACTGCGTCTCGGACCATAATTCCCGCATCCCTGCTGCGCTCGCTTCATGCCTATGAGCTGACGCCAGCTTCAAACGCACGTGCTTATATACTTCCTGGTCGATGACGTCACCGCGCCTGTGACGTCACTCCCGTTTCTCATTGGACGTTGGACATGACTCAGAGTGCGGCCCGCCAATGGCGTTCCCCCACAGCGTTTCAGGACGCAGTGTCTCGTTCCCTCAGGGAACCAGGGTTACATACGTAACCTGAGACGTTTTCTCCACAAGTCCAAGGCATTGTGGCATCACCGTGTGACCTTGATCATGCGAAGCGGATTACCCCTCGGGGAAAACCTCTTGGTCTTGAGCCACCACAGTAGGGGTCTCATGTACAGTAGGCCATAAGGTATCACGTTGGACACAGCTGCCATCAGACCCAGCAGTTTCTGGAACTGCTTCACAGTGAGTGACCAGCCTTCTCTTACTCTCACGACTGTGGTGAGGATCAAGTCGACACGAGCAGGAGACATACACCTGCATCGATGTTGAACTTCCATCTGCTCTGATTGAGCCAAAATCAACCAATCGTTGATGTAGTTGAGTATGTGGATGCCCTGGAGTCGCAGAGGAGCCAGAGCTGCATCCACACACTTTGTGAAAGTGTGGGGTGAGAGTGCGAGGCCGAAAGGAAGAACTCGATATTGGTAAGCATCGCCCCTGAAAGCAAACCTCAGGAACTTCCTGTGTTGAGGAAGAATGGAAACATGGAAGTAGGCGTCTTTTAGATCTCTTGTCACAAACCAGTCCTCGGACCTGATCTGTGGCACAACCTGTCTGAACGTCAGCATTCTGAATTTGAAATGCATGACTGTACGATTCAGCAGACATAGATCCAAAATGGGCCTCAGGCCCCCATCCTTCTTTGGAACAATGAAGTACTGGCTGTAGATCCCGGACTTCCTTTCATGAGGAGGGACCAGCTCAATGGCCTCCTAACTCAAGAGAGTGTTTACTTCTTGTTCCAATACCAGAGCCTTCTCGGGACCCAGTAGGGTGGGAAAGACCCCGCTGAAATGGGGAGGAGGGGAACTGAAATGGATACGGTAGCACCTCTCTACAGTCTGCAGGACCCATTGAGACACATTTGGCAGAAGTTTCCATGCTGCCAGAGAGTCTACTCGAGACTGACCTCTGGTGTCAGAGGAACGGCTAGCTCAGGGTTCTGAAGTGGCGAACCGGCAGGAAGCCACTGAGCTAGCTGTTCAAGGGGCCTCCGATGTTGGGCGGTGACTGAGAGATATGCTTGTAGGTGACCGCTGCGCCCTGAGCACTGGGGGTGACAAGGTTGGCAGAATGATCCCCTGAGGACACTGAGGAGAGATGGGCACCGTATGATGCCCAGCAGCCACCTGAGTTGGAGATTGGCAGGGGAGGTACTGCTGAAATGCCGCCACTTGCTTACTTTCCTCCTGGTGTCTGTTGACGACCACGTTGACGGCATCACCGAACAGACCCGAAAGCACGAGCAGAGTGTCCAACAGGAAGACCTTGTCCTTCTCTTTAATGTCGTACAAGGTCAACCAGCGGTCTGGAGGGCAAGGCCAGAGCCTTCGGGGAAGATGCTGTGTCAGGGGACAGATAGCCTGCAAGCATCTGTTCCACCAGAGGCATCTCCCTGTAAGTGTGCTCTGACATCCCCGCCACATGTGCATAGTGAAAAGAGGTGGGGGTGTAGAGCCTCGACACCTTGGTGTGGAGGTTGGGGTAAAACGGCAGGCTCCGGTGAGGAGGTGGTGGCCGAAACCACAGGAAGCGTTCATCCAGTTTGCTTCGCTGCGGTTCAGCCTGTTTCCCGGCCGGCCAATCGAATTTTAAAAGCGGCTACGGCATAAGAAACCACCTCCAAGAGCTCCTCAAAAAGGAGGGACTGGGGGCTGATTCTACATCATCGATGCCCTCCACATCAACCTCCTCAGAGGAAGATATTCTGAGTGCCGAGCCCTCTCCCCGGGGGAAGAAACCGCAGAGCGGGCTTCCGATCCCAGAGAGCAGGCGGTAGATCTGGCAGGTGAGGAAGAAGACGGGGAATTGCCCGTCTCCATTCCCTCTACAAGATTTGTGCAGTAAAGAATAAATAAGGAAGTGTCTGTACACCTGAGAGTAGAGTGTGGTGAGCGGCATTCATTGCCTTGCTACCTCAGCTGATGTAGTCTGGTTGTGAAAGTTATTGATGTGTTTTGGATAAACTACATAGAATCTTTGTACTATGAGAGACGATCCAACTCAATCGGAAGTAATGATCTTGGGATCTGACCACGACTACAGAACAGTTCTGAACTTACCGATCCACAAACAGGAGTGGAGGTCACTTGGAAACACAAATCTTGCACTGACCAAATCTTACAATTATTTAGTCAGAACAATGATGCTGGCTGACAAGTATCGTAATAGTTGTTGTTCTCCTTTTCTTAAACTTTAACTTTTCTCCCTTTAAATATAAATGAGAGTTCACTGAATCTTTGCACAGTGACTAGACAAAGTTCATTGAGTTTTTTTTTTTTTTTTGGATGTAGTAGTGAGCTTTCAAACTGTTGATATGAATCGCTGAACATTTCAACTGTTTGAATTGAATTATCGAATATCTGAACTGCTAGCACTGAGACACCAATAGTTTTAACTGTTGAAATGAAACACTGAAAGTTTGATATGTTTCAGTTGAATCATTGGTTTTCAAACTGTTTGAACGGAATTCCTGAGCTTTTGAACTGTTGATTTGAATCATTGAACTGTTTGAAGTGATTCATTGTGGTCAAACTGTTTAATTTAATAATTGAGCTCTGTTTAAATTTTAAGTATTGATGTATGGGTGAAAAGAAACAAACTAACTAATTCCTGTCTTTACTAAAAAAGGGCAAAAGAGGTACCTCTAGGTCACTTATGTAAAGAGTGTATTTGGTTGTGTTGCATTGACGTCTGAGAGTATGTACATACAATATTTTCTTTTGTTTTGCTTTGTGAATGGTTTCTTGTAAAATAAGTTTGAATTTATTTTTTGTGTATATTAAGAAAGTATATAAATATGAATTAATGCTGAAGAAAAGATTGAAAGTTGAAATATATTGGATTGAAATGTCCAATATAAAACCAACTTTACCACTATGATTTACGCATCTTCACGCACTTAAACAGAAAACAGAATAAATTATATAAATACATACATTTAAATATATATAAGAGGAACAATAGGCTACACAAATAGTTTCACTTAAATAATTAACACATAAAGAAAAACAAACAAAAAAGTGCCACAAGTTCAAGAAATGTCTTATTCTTTCTGCTTCCGTTAAGTACACACTGCATGTTTTTGCTGACGCTTTTTTTTAACGCTGTAGTGGAACGCGCATTCCAGGGCCCAGTTTATGGCAAGGGCCCCTCCCTGGCCACAATAGTGAACAAAGGTTTGCTACATTTTGATTGGATCTTGGTGGACTAACATAAGCAAACTGTCCAACACCATCAGATAAGGATGCCAGGACAACTGCCAGACACCTCTTAGAGGGCAAGAAGAGACCTTTGGGACAAAAACCTGGGAAGGACAGAACTTCCTATTGGTCCAGACACAGTTTCTGCCCTTCACCCACCTTGAAACTGCTTCCTAAGGTTTGGTCCTGTGACAGCCATAAAAATTCCTTAGGATCTCCAGACGCAGCAGCAATGGGGAAACAAAGAGAGATCACAAAGATCCATCCAAATCCATTCATAACTATGTTTTCAAACCTTGAACTGATGCGAACCATAACACACACATCTTATACTTATTCAGAGAAATAAGTATTCTCACTGACAGCGATGTGTAGTGCAACATCTTACACAAACTCAGCTGTTAATGGACAAATGAATGCATGCATGGCAGTTCAATCTTTTCCCATCATGTTTGGACTTAATGTGTTCATTACATGACCAAATGTTTTCTGATTGTGTTTTGAAAAATGAGAAATGCACCAGTAAAACATTATTGACACCTTTTTTAACTTTGTGTTTGGACTATGCAAATGACTTCCACAAGAGGAAAGAAGGGTGCTCTACCCCATGTCCCCCCGCTCTGATGGAACCAGCCAATCACAGCATGGAAATGGAGAAGCACCAAGTTGAAATCTCCTCCTCATCGAAAAGTTATAAAGGTACCTCTCCAAAAGACACTCCTTGTTCTGAGTCTGCGGCCTGTGAAGGAAGAGACACTAACAGAGCAACAAAGTTCTGAGTCTGAGTCCTGTGAAGGAAGAGACACTAACAGAGCAACAAAGTTCTGAGTCTGAGTCCCGTAGGGGAGGGGACACTAACAGAGCAACTAAGTTCTGAGTCTGAGGCCCGGCAGGGTGAGACACTAACAGAGCACTAACAAAGTACTGAGTCTGACCTGCAAGGGTGAGACAATAACAGCTACACCTCCATTCTGAGTCTCCGGCACGTCCAGGGGACGGTAACAGATCAAACTTCTTTCTGAGTCTGCGGCCCGTTACTGGGAAGGCAGCAACAGATACCTCCATTCTGAGTCTCCAGTTCCACAAGAGAGAGACACTAACAGACACAACCCTTCTGAGTCCACTGTCCAGAGAGACAGAAACAGAGGCTCCACACTCCAAGTCTCCAGCTGTGAGGCAGCAGCAGATACGACCACGTTCTGTCTGTGAAGAAAGAGATATTTTCCACGTTCAGATTCTTCGTCCAGTGAGGCAACCACAGATCCAGCACGTCCTAAGTCTCCATCCGAGAGAGACAAAGCGGATTGACAAAGTTCTGAGTCTCTAGCCGAGAGAGGCAGAAGACCAACAGACATTTGCAACAAGTTTGAGCTCCAGCAAGCAAACCTTCACTTCAGGTACCTTTGCTTGCGTGTTCCAAGCTAAGGGCCTTCAGCACCTACACCAGGGCCACATCTGCGTGTTCCAGATCTTAGGACCCTTTGGTGCTCCAGGAGAACAGCATCCTACAGCACTTCATGCTCAAGGCTGTCGAAACGGATTCCTGCTCCTTTTCCCACTGACTGCTCCCAGCACAACCAGTGGAAGAATTCACCGCTACCGGACTGCTCAATCAACCACAGAGAACGTAAATATCACTTCCAATCCTCTTCCAGAGACCTTGGCATTGTTGTGTACTATCAGTATATGATTTTTCTAATTTACATTAGATATTGTATAGCTGATTGCAGTTGATAACAAATAATAGCTCATTTATTTGTTTAAAATAAGGTTCTTTACCTTATTTGTTTCAGAGCAGCAACAGTTTATCTTTCCATAAGATAACATAGCTATGACATAGTAACACCCAACTGAATCACATTTCATGCATCTTATGCACTTTATTCCTTTTGCATTTATTGTATTCATTTAATAGTTGATTACTCTTGTCTATCATTTGTTAATAAAATTTATTTTATTACACTTGTGTCTTCCTTGTGTTGATAATACAGTGAGAGGTTCTACAAGTTAGATATCCCACCAATCTTTCTTATGTGATGTACTCATAACCGCACATTAAGTGACATGTGATCCAAGAATCATAACGTCATCGGTGATACGAGTACCCATCACTACACTATTTCGCCTTCCTAGTGGGCGAAAGCAGAACTCACTACATAATTGGCATCCCTATGTGGGCCAAGTTAAAATGAGATGAGTCTCCTGTAAAATTCACTACAACGCTGTGTGACATTATGTTTGACATGTTTTGGATTTTTGGCTATTACTTCACCATGGATTTTAACTCTGTTTAGACAACCCTTACTCATCGCTGGCTATTCATCTCTATCACACCACTCTGCTTGCTGTTGTTGAACAATTTTCGCACTCCATTGGGCCTTCTACATAGTTGGCGGGTAAGTCTCCACTCCCTTTCTTATCTATCGTGCACAGTATTTTGGATGGTGGGGCATCCCTCTGCCATCTGCTTTGGCTGATAAGGTCCTCTTACTACATCGATCATGCTCTATCAGGGACGTGAATGCTGTGTCTCTCTTGAATTCCAAGAGAAGTGTGTTCTTCAGTTGCCATGCGATGTTACCATGTCTATCATTTCTCACAACATTCCAGTCTCTGCCTAAATTTATAACTCAACTACCTGCTATTATAACTGTGTAGCCTAAAACTAATCCTCATCTTGATGTGACTACATACAGACTCCCCAGCTAGCAAAGTTTAATGTTTGGGGAATCTTTTCAGCGGCAACATTGATAACATTTTTAGAACATTATCCTCTAATATTTTAATAAAGCTTCTCATCGCACTAGATGTGGACTTTTGGTTTAAATTAAAAAACCCAAACTTTGTTTGATGTCAAGCTTCAGTGTCATCAAATATCTCCAAAAACTGCATTACCAGCTTGACTTATTATAAACCTGACTGACTGATATTATTTCTGTCATACATTCGCTATTTGCTATTTTGATGTCAATTATATCACATCGTCATCTCATCAGCTTTTTAAAACAAATTGTTCACAAATCACTTGAAACTAGCTGGTTCTGGGCTTGGGATTACTAGACAGCTACGCTGCATGCAGTGTTCTGCACACATTCAAAGTCATCGCAACCAGGGAATCCTGGAATAAAAGTGAATGGGCACGGTTGCTTCTTCCTCAACGGAGAAGCCCAGGTACGTGGTAGTGGTACCACGTACCAAGACAGCGGCAGTGTTGGAGCTAACCCACTCGCATCCTATGGCTGGCCATCTGGGTGCTGGCAACACATCCCAAAGAATATGTGACCACTTCCACTGGCAATATCTACTTTTCATCTGCTGTTTTATGAACACTGAATTTAGAAATTTTAAACTTTTTTGATGCTTCAAATCAAAGGTTCAGCTCCTCTATACTTTAACTTTTTTGCATTTTTAATTTTCTAAAGGTTCAATTTTCTCCCTTCTTTAGTGCATTTTGGCTACGTTCTTTGACTGCCATGTGTAGACTACAATAATCAAAATAAAGAGCTGGATCTAAATACAAGCAGTGAAGTTTAATTAAAAGACACAAAGTATACTGGCACAATGCTTAAATACACAGAGAAACTAAATATCAGGTGCAACAGATAATCAAACAATGAATCACCAAGATAACTAAAACACAGGAAAATGACTGAAAACTATGACACAAAACAGAAACGATTCAAAACCCACCAAAACAGTACATGCCTTTAATATATGCATGTTTAATGTTACACAGTACAGCAACGTTTATCATGCTTTGAAGTATTTGAGAGGCAATAAAATGTTGATTTAATTCAAAGGTATACCTTTAACATCAATTGTCACTTAGAATGTAGAATTACAATTTTTTTTACATTTGTTTTAAAATTGCTCAGGTGTAAACCAATTATAACTGAGCAATTTTACAATTAGATATTTCACTTCCATGGCTTCATTAGTCAGTGACAGCTGTGTCCTTTAATGAGGAGGAACATTCCCAAAATGACTCCCAACAGCCCAAGAGTAAGACCTACTCCACAAAACACTGCTGGACCAACATTTGGGAGAGAAACATCTACATCTGGAAAATAAATTGATGGGATATAAGATTAACAAATACTTTGTTTTTGAAACAACAATAACAACAAAAAGCTGTAATTTTGTCCATTAGATTTGAAAATCACACTCACCCCATATTTTGGTCTGAGGTTGACCTTGGAGGGCTTTGTGGTTTACAGTGCAGCTGTAAATGTCTCCTTCAGCAGGTGTGAACTTAAGAGTGGAGAAGATGTTGAACGTATCATCTGTCCTTGGACGGTACTGACTTAAACTTATGCCCTCTGTCACAATAACATTATTCTTAGTCCAAGAGATGTTGACAGATGGAGGATAGAAGCCAGTCACATGACAGATGAGAGTATTCTGAACATCCAGCTCTACATCATTCTTTGGATAGATGGATGTCTGGGGTGCATCTACATCTAAACACAGAAAACCACCACATCACAAGCCATCAACAATAAACAATCATGTTCTACAAATGTGTATGCTAAAAAATACTTTTGTAACAGCCAAATAAAATGTGTGCTTAAAAAGAAGAGTGAAAAGCCCAATTAATGTAAATGCTAATCACCATCATGGTGACTTCAAATGAAACATTTAACCCCTGCTAATTCTCAATAAAGAACTTTTGTAGACCTCTTGAAGGAATAAATTCAATCTGGTCAGTAATAAGTGAAGGTGGTAATGCTGTTTGTGGAGTTGTTCCCCTCTGCTGGGATCTTTAGATATTTAATATCTTTTATATTCAGTTGATTTCATCACAAGTCTGTGGCTGCAGGCAGTTGTTATTGTATTTCTGTTCATCTGTTGTTTCTTTCCTATAGTGATTCTGCTTGGTAATGAGCTTATTAAGGCTGAGATTACTTAATATTTAATATACACCGATTTCTTTTGACTCGCATAAGGTCCAGTTGTGGTTTATTTTTTTGTTCTTGGCTGACGTGGCATTGCCATGGCCTGCTTTTGGCCCAGATCTGGCAAATAGGATTGGTTTGCCCAAGTGCCATCATTCCATGCTGCATGTGGGCCAAATCATCATGCCACATGTGCCAGATGTGGGCCGACAATATGTTGCTATCTGGGTAAACAGAACAGAACCAGTGCTGATCGTAACATGGCCTGCCAGAACAAACACTATGCTTGATTAACATATAGTTTGTATTGATGGCAAAGTTCTGGCTCTGGTATGGTACTCTTACAGCCTTGTGTAAGAATTTAAATTGAGTTTAACAGAGTTGTGTAACTACAGAGTTTAAGTTGAAAAAATAAATGCTGATGTTATGTTTGAACATTCAATTTTAATTCAGCAGTATCAATTGTGTGTTGTTGGATATTGTTGTAAGGACTTTTATTTTGACAGAAAAGAGAGGAGAAAGGAATAAAGGAGAGAGGGTATCAAGAAGAGCTCATCTGTGTCTGAAGGTTAATTTTAATTTAATTAATTTTCTAACTTCCCCAAAAAAGCACCGTATTACACTGGTGGCAGCGGTGGGATTTGTTGTGCATTCAAATTTCTTTTTATATAAGCATTTAGTGTGTACAGCACGGTGTGCCATGGATAATCTTCAATGATGTTGGATGAGGAAGCACAAGCATTGCGGGAGAATAATGCTCATGCCTTGCTGCCACGCTGTGGACAAACCTCTCCGAGAGACATTCCATTACCACTGCCATTTTGCAACGATGGCAGTGAATCATTTCAGCTGTGGGCTTGTCACTACAAGGTAACACAAGAGGCTCGCTATAAAGATAGTGGTGTTAATCTGGATGCAGTGTTAGCAGTGGAGTTGCCCATTAGATTTCCACCTGAACTGTTTATTGTTTGGGACAATTTTCCATTTGAAATTCAGAGCTCCTTTGCTGCAGCTAAAAAGCACTTGCAATCAAAAGGATGTGATTGCATCTTTTCAAATGTTTCCAAATTCCCACCACAAATTGCCTAATGAATAAAACGTCTCGGGTTACTAATGTAACCTTAGTTCCCTGAGGGAACGAGACGCCGCGTCAAGGAACGCTATGGGGAACGCCATTGGCGGGCCGCACTCTGACTATGTCTTACAACCAATGAAATGACGGGGGTGACGTCACAGGCGCGATGACGTCACCGACCAGGAAGTATAAAGCACGTGCGTTTGACACCCGCGGCAGCTCTTTTAGGAATGAAGCGAGCGCCGCAGGGTGCGGGAATTATGGTCCGAGACGCGGCGTCTCGTTCCCTCAGGGAACTAAGGTTACATTAGTAACCCGAGACGTTCCCTTCCGGGAACTCGAGCCGCGTCAAGGAACGCTATGGGGAACGAGACTACCAACGCCCCCATAATTTCCGAGCCCTGCGAGTGTCTGCTCAACCAGGGTGGAAAAAGAGAGAGCCCTTGTCTAGCATTCTGCGGACAAGAAGGCCCTGTAGTCCTCGGCCCTCGGGCACACGAGGAATGGTAGTCTTCCTCTGCCTGGTCGCCAGCCAGAACGAGAGGTACTCCACGGCCCTCAGGCACACGCAGAGTCTTAGTCCTTTGTCTGGGGGTTCAGCCAGAACAAGAGGGATCCAAGGCTCGGCCTGGAGCTCCGCCAGGACGCGAGGGAATAAGCCATTGTCTAGCATTACGCGGACAAGAGGGCACTGTAATCCCCGGCCCTCGGGCTCACGGGGAAGACAGTAGGGGCCTCAGCCTGGTAGCCAGCCAGTGCATGAGGCACTCCTCGGCCTTATTTGAAGGCAGACGAGGAGTCTTAGTCCTTGGTCTGGGGAAGGCCAGAAACCAGAGGGACCGAAATACACTCGGTCTGATAGCATCCTGCGTCAGAACACGAGGAGAATTAAGCCATTGTCTAGCATTCCGCGGACAAGAGGGCTGTGCAGTTCTCGGCCCTCAGGCACACGAGAACCGTGACCTCTGCCTGGTTCGCCAGCCAGTGCGAGAGGCACTCCTCGGCCCTCGGGCTCACGAGGAGTCTTAGGCTCAATCCCAATTCTACCCCTTAGCCCTACACTTAGCCCTACCCCTCCGTTTGGCGCGTTCACGTGAAGGGGTAGGGGTGTCTCATTTCTCTTTTGGTTGGAGGGGTAGGGGTAAGGGGAAGGGCCAGATAGCCCTCCAAACGAAGATTTTTCAGGACCTCACTTCAAACGAAGGGCTAAGAGAAATTTCCAACATGGCTGCTCACTCGAGCAAGCAGACTCGTAAATATAAGTAATTTTTGCCTTTAATAAGGATTTTCATGACAATGTTTCATTATATTTATATTACCTTCAATCTTGTGTTTGTGTTTATGGTGTTGTTTTGTAAATAAACGTTTGCAAAAAAATCGCTAAAGTTTGCTAGCAGATAGCACTGATTGCACGATATTACAAAATATATTTTTATGTCATATACACTTGACTGCATGTTAGAAACATGAAAGACCAGTGGCACGGCAATTTCCACTTTTTAAATCCCCTCTGATGCGCATTATTCAGTAGTGTCCTGCATTCGCCAAAATCATGGCAGTCCACCGCATCCAGTCATGTGAATAAATGTAAATATTCGCTCAAAACACCCAATAAAGGCAGTGATGATGCAGTCAGGACCGTGGAGCCGGCTTGCTTTGAAATGTATTTAATGATTGCGCCTAATGCGCCCGCTCACCGCACCAGTAATTTAAATCAGTACATAATAATAAAAACGATACCTTACAAATAAAAAGAAGCTGATTTTTACGATCAGAAATTTCTTAAACCAGTGAACCCCTGTAAACATTTTAGTCCAAGGATCCAGAAAACGAATGCGTTCAAATAGAAAGTTCAAAACGAAATTCACAAATGAAACATGTATACTTCTCCAGGCACCACTACACTGATTAGCAATTTGCCGCGCATGTGATAATGCGTTGTTTGTTTTGCTTACGGCCACATGTGAATGAACGGTGCGTACACCGTACATTTGTACTTTTTGCAACATGACAACATTTTGACATCTTGGAATGAGTGATAAACATCTGCGCATGTCCTCTGACGTAACATTAGGAACTAGCGACAACGTATGATGACGTATCACAGTGTTGTAGTGGTGTCCCATTTCTTAGGGGAAATATTTTAGCCCTTCCCCTTTACACTTTGTTTCAAGGGACAAGGGGAAGGGGCGAGGGGTAGGCGGAGGGGTAGAAAATAGAATTGGGATTGGGCCTTAGTCCTTTGTCTGGGGGTACTGCCAGGACAAGAGGGACTGAAAGAACTTTTGTCTAGCTTGCACGGACAAAAGGTAGAATTTTGCAGATCTCTTTTAAGTGGCGAAGCGACTTCTCTTCTTTCCGCAGAAAGAAGCACCTTGAGAAGTCTCCTCCTGGCTAGGGAGGTGGCTAACCCTCTAGGCCTAGCGCACTAGGCCGAGAGTACAGCCGAGCCTGGAGCGGCTCTGAGGTCAAGCTCATAAAACCTAACGAAGGTTAGGGGCGAGGACCAACCCGCAGCTTTGCAGATGTCCTGTATTGGGACACCTGCTGTCAGAGCCCTTGAGGCCAATAGACCTCGAGTGGAGTGAGCCTTGAGACCCAGTGGAGATGGGAGACCAGAGGACTCGTACGCAGTAGATATGGCATCGATGATCCATCTACTAATAGTTGGCTTGAGGCCGGGCTCCCCCTTTTAGGGGGGCCATAACAGACTAACAGTTGTTCTGTTCTACGCCACATGGCAGCTCTGTGGACGTATGTGTCTAAGGCTCTGACTGGGCACATGCAATTTAACTTCCTGTGGTTCGGCTCCACGAACGGAGGAGGATAAAACGCCTGCAGTGTTACTGGCTGCGGTGCTAGGGAGGGGACCTTCGGGACGTACCCGACCCTGGGATATAAAAAGGCTTTGGCCATCCCTGGGGAAAACTCTAGGTGAGACGGGGCCACTGACAGGGCCTGCAGGTCGCCTACTCTCTTGAGAGAAGTGAGTGCTAAAAGGAGCGCTGTCTTGATTGTAAGGATGCGATCCGTAGACTCCTCTATGGGCTCGAATGGAGGTTTACATAGAGCTTCTAGCACCACAGCGAGGTCCCACGTAGGGACCCTGGGTGTCACTCGAGGCCTCAACCTGAGTGCACCGCGGAGGAACTGTATGACCAAGGGCTCTCTACCTACTGAGAGGCCACCTAAAGGGGCGTGGTAGGCACTTATGGCCGCCACGTATACCTTTAGTGTGGAGTGAGCTAGCCCTGCGGATAGGCGTGACTGTAAGAACTCCAGAACTGTACCAACCGGGCAGTTGACTGGGTCTAGGTGACGCTCGCGGCACCATTTCATGAATAAGTTCCACTTAAGGCCATACAGTTTCCTCGTAGAGGGAGCTCTGGACTGGAGGAGGGTCTCAACAACCTCGGTTGAGAGACCCGCTCCTATGAGTTGTGCCCCCTCAGGGGCCACACCCATAACCTCCATTTCTCTGGGTGGGGGTGGCATATTGCGCCCCCAGCCTGAGACAGGAGGTCCCTCCTGACGGGAATCTCCCATGGAGAGCCGTCTAGGAGAGATACCAGGTCCGAGAACCACACTTGGGTCGGCCAGTACGGGGGCTACGAGTAGCAGCCGTACTTGCAACCGACGGACCCGTGCCAGAACTCCCGGGAGCAGAACGATCGGGTGAAAGGCGTACAGACGCAGCCTCGGCCACGTCTGTGCCATGGCGTCCAGCCCCAGTGGAGCTGGAGGAACTAGAGAGTACCAGAGGGGACAGTGCGATGTCTCTCGAGTGGCAAACAGGTCCACCTGTGCCTGGCCAAACACTCTCCAGATCTGCTTCACCACATCTGGGTGAAGCATCCATTCCCCGGGCCTCGGCCCCTGCCTCGACAGGATGTCTGCTCCCACATTCAGATGTCCAGGAATATGGACTGCTCTCAGGGAGAGGAATTTCTCTTGAGACCAAAGGAGTATCCGGTACGCCAGCTTGTATAAGGGGCGTGAGCGGAGTCCTCCTTGGTGGTTTATGTAGTATACCACCGCGGTGCTGTCTGTACGGACCAGCACATGTTTGTTTCTTAGGTCTGGGAGAAACCTCTTTAGGACCAGGAATACTGCCAGCATCTCTAAGCGGTTTATGTGCCACGAGAGATGGTGAGCGCTCCATAGGCCTTGGGCTGAGCGGCCACTCATGACCACCCCCCAACCGGTAAGGGAAGCATCTGTCGCTAGCGTGATGCGGCGACCAGGAGCTCCCAGAACCGGTCCCTGAGAGAGGAACCAGGGTTTCCTCCACATGGCCAAGGCACGTAGGCAGCGCCGCGTGACCTTGATCTTGCGGAGCGGGTTTCCCCTCGAGGAGAACCCCCTGGTCCTGAGCCACCACTGTAGTGGTCTCATGTGCAGCAGTCCAAAAGGTATCACGTTGGAAGCGGCCGCCATAAGACCTAACAGTACTTGAAACTGTTTGACAGTGAGTGACTGGCCTAGCTTTACTGCATTCACTGCGGTCAGTATGGAATCGACTCGGGCAGGAGACATGCGTGCCTGCATGGAGATCGAATCCCACACTACGCCTAAGTAAGTGGTCCTCTGTAACGGGGAAAGTACACTCTTCTTGGCGTTGAGTCTCAACCCCAACTCTTTCATGTGAGCGAGAACAGCACCTCGATGCTGAACCGCTAACTGTTCCGAACTGGCAAGGATGAGCCAGTCGTCTATATAATTGAGTATGCGGATGCCCTGGAGTCGCAGTGGAGCCAGCGCAGCATCCACACACTTCGTGAAAGTTCAGGGTGAGAGAGCTAGGCCGAAAGGAAGCACTCTGTATTGGTAAGCCTTGCCCCTGAAAGCGAACCTGAGATACTTACTGTGCTGAAGAAGGATGGAGACGTGAAAATAAGCGTCTTTTAGATCTATCGTGACAAACCAGTCCTCGGACCTGATTTGTGACACGACCTGCCTGACAGTAAGCATCTTGAATTTCAGCTTCCTGACTGAACGATTTAGCAGCCTGAGATCTAAGATGGGCCGAAGCCCCCCATCCTTCTTCGGAACAATGAAGTACCGGCTGTAGAACCCGGATTCCCTGTCTTGAGGAGGGACCACCTCGATGGCCTCCTTCCTCAGAAGAGTTTCTACTTCTTGTTCCATCACCAGACCCTGCTCGGGGCTTACTAGAGTTGGAAATACCCCGTTGAAAGGTGGCGGCGTAGCGCCGAACTGGATAGCATAGCCTTTCTCTACAGTACGCAGGACCCAATTTGAGACTCCTGGCAGTAGTTTCCACGCTGCCAGAAAGTTCACTAAGGGTACCAGCCTCTCGAGACTGGTGTCTGGATTTACTCGAGGAACTAACTCGGAGACCTGTAACAGCGAACTGGCAGGAAGCTCCTGAACTAGCTCCTCGGGAGACCCCCGCAGGGGCTGCGAACTCTCCAGGGCCGCTACGTTTCCGGGCGGAACAGCTAGAGGATGTTCGCGGGAGATAGCCGCGCCCTGTAACACTGGCAGGGTTAGCTGACTCATCTCCTGAGGGCCACGAAGGGGTCTGAAACCCGCACCTGGAGGTACGGTGCAAACCCCCTCGAGAGGGGCTGCCCTCAACGGCCCTGAACCACAACCGTCAGGGCCGCTTAGTCGAGGACTTCCTTGACTGGAGGACGACCCTCAGGTCAGGCCTCTTCGTCTTGGAAGCCCCC
>NW_027394399.1:0-41953 GCF_049309525.1 Garra rufa | reverse complement strand
GTTAGAAGTGTTTTGCATGATTTTTGAAGTTAGACCCTGAAATGTCAGAAAACAGCTTTTCAGCGAGGAACAAAGTTGGTTCAGGCAATGCAAGCTGAATCTTGGTCCCACTTTAAATTTACACTCTGTGCATGAATAAAAGCTATTTTGCAACACAGAGAAACATATCTGAAGGTGTTAGAAGTGTTTTGCATGATTTTTGAAGTTAGACCCTGAAATGTCAGAAAACAGCTTTTCAGCGCAGAACAAAGTTGGTTCAGGCAATGCAAGCTGAATCTTGGTCCCACATTAAATTTACACTCTGTGCATGAATAAAAGCTATTTTGCAACACAGAGAAACATATCTGAAGGTGTTAGAAGTGTTTTGCATGATTTTTGAAGTTAGACTCTGAAATGTCAGAAAACAGCTTTTCAGCGCAGAACAAAGTTGGTTCAGGCAATGCAAGCTGAATCTTGGTCCCACTTTAACTCTGCAGTCTGTGCATGAATAAAACCTATTTTGCAACACAGAGAAACATATCTGAAGGTGTTAGAAGTGTTTTGCATGATTTTTGAAGTTAGACCCTGAAATGTCAGAAAACAGCTTTTCAGCGCAGAACAAAGTTGGTTCAGGCAATGCAAGCTGAATCTTGGTCCAACTTTAAATTTACACTCTGTGCATGAATAAAAGCTATTTTGCAACACAGAGAAACATATCTGAAGGTGTTAGAAGTGTTTTGCATGATTTTTGAAGTTAGACTCTGAAATGTCAGAAAACAGCTTTTCAGCGCAGAACAAAGTTGGTTCAGGCAATGCAAGCTGAATCTTGGTCCCACTTTAAATTTACACTCTGTGCATGAATAAAAGCTATTTTGCAACACAGAGAAACATATCTGAAGGTGTTAGAAGTGTTTTGCATGATTTTTGAAGTTAGACCCTGAAATGTCAGAAAACAGCGTTTCAGCGCAGAACAAAGTTGGTTCAGGCAATGCAAGCTGAATCTTGGTCCCACTTTAACTTTGCAGTCTGTGCATGAATAAAAGCTATTTTTCAACACAGAGAAACATATCTGAAGGTGTTAGAAGTGTTTTGCATGATTTTTGAAGTTAGACCCTGAAATGTCAGAAAACAGCTTTTCAGCGCAGAACAAAGTTGGTTCAGGCAATGCAAGCTGAATCTTGGTCCCACTTTAAATTTACACTCTGTGCATGAATAAAAGCTATTTTGCAACACAGAGAAACATATCTGAAGGTGTTAGAAGTGTTTTGCATGATTTTTGAAGTTAGACCCTGAAATGTCAGAAAACAGCGTTTCAGCGCAGAACAAAGTTGGTTCAGGCAATGCAAGCTCAATCTCTGTCCCACTTTAACTTTGCAGTCTGTGCATGAATAAAACCTATTTTGCAACACAGAGAAACATATCTGAAGGTGTTAGAAGTGTTTTGCATGATTTCTGAAGTTAGACCCTGAAATGTCAGAAAACAGCGTTTCAGCGCAGAACAAAGTTGGTTCAGGCAATACAAGCTGAATCTTGGTCCCACTTTAACTTTGCAGTCTGTGCATGAATAAAACCTATTTTGCAACACAGAGAAACATATCTGAAGGTGTTAGAAGTGTTTTGCATGATTTTTGAAGTTAGACACTGAAATGTCAGAAAACAGCTTTTCAGCGCAGAACAAAGTTGGTTCAGGCAATGCAAGCTGAATCTTGGTCCCACTTTAAATTTACACTCTGTGCATGAATAAAAGCTATTTTGCAACACAGAGAAACATATCTGAAGGTGTTAGAAGTGTTTTGCATGATTTTTGAAGTTAGACCCTGAAATGTCAGAAAACAGCGTTTCAGCGCAGAACAAACTTGGTTCAGGCAATGCAAGCTGAATCTCTGTCCCACTTTAACTTTGCAGTCTGTGCATGAATAAAACCTATTTTGCAACACAGAGAAACATATCTGAAGGTGTTAGAAGTGTTTTGCATGATTTTTGAAGTTAGACCCTGAAATGTCAGAAAACAGCTTTTCAGCGCAGAACAAAGTTGGTTCAGGCAATGCAAGCTGAATCTTGGTCCCACTTTAAATTTACACTCTGTGCATGGATAAAAGCTATTTTGCAACACAGAGAAACATATCTGAAGGTGTTAGAAGTGTTTTGCATGATTTTTGAAGTTAGACCCTGAAATGTCAGAAAACAGCGTTTCAGCGCAGAACAAAGTTGGTTCAGGCAGTGCAAGCTGAATCTTGGTCCCACTTTAACTTTGCAGTCTGTGCATGAATAAAACCTATTTTGCAACACAGAGAAACATATCTGAAGGTGTTAGAAGTGTTTTGCATGATTTTTGAAGTTAGACCCTGAAATGTCAGAAAACAGCTTTTCAGCGCAGAACAAAGTTGGTTCAGGCAATGCAAGCTGAATCTTGGTCCCACTTTAAATTTACACTCTGTGCATGAATAAAAGCTATTTTGCAACACAGAGAAACATATCTGAAGGTGTTAGAAGTGTTTTGCATGATTTTTGAAGTTAGACTCTGAAATGTCAGAAAACAGCTTTTCAGCGCAGAACAAAGTTGGTTCAGGCAATGCAAGCTGAATCTTGGTCCCACTTTAAATTTACACTCTGTGCATGAATAAAAGCTATTTTGCAACACAGAGAAACATATCTGAAGGTGTTAGAAGTGTTTTGCATGATTTTTGAAGTTAGACCCTGAAATGTCAGAAAACAGCGTTTCAGCGCAGAACAAAGTTGGTTCAGGCAATGCAAGCTGAATCTCTGTCCCACTTTAACTTTGCAGTCTGTGCATGAATAAAACCTATTTTGCAACACAGAGAAACATATCTGAAGGTGTTAGAAGTGTTTTGCATGATTTTTGAAGTTAGACCCTGAAATGTCAGAAAACAGCGTTTCAGCGCAGAACAAAGTTGGTTCAGGCAGTGCAAGCTGAATCTTGGTCCCACTTTAACTTTGCAGTCTGTGCATGAATAAAACCTATTTTGCAACACAGAGAAACATATCTGAAGGTGTTAGAAGTGTTTTGCATGATTTTTGAAGTTAGACCCTGAAATGTCAGAAAACAGCTTTTCAGCGCAGAACAAAGTTGGTTCAGGCAATGCAAGCTGAATCTTGGTCCCACTTTAAATTTACACTCTGTGCATGAATAAAAGCTATTTTGCAACACAGAGAAACATATCTGAAGGTGTTAGAAGTGTTTTGCATGATTTTTGAAGTTAGACTCTGAAATGTCAGAAAACAGCTTTTCAGCGCAGAACAAAGTTGGTTCAGGCAATGCAAGCTGAATCTTGGTCCCACTTTAAATTTACACTCTGTGCATGAATAAAAGCTATTTTGCAACACAGAGAAACATATCTGAAGGTGTTAGAAGTGTTTTGCATGATTTTTGAAGTTAGACCCTGAAATGTCAGAAAACAGCGTTTCAGCGCAGAACAAAGTTGGTTCAGGCAATGCAAGCTGAATCTCTGTCCCACTTTAACTTTGCAGTCTGTGCATGAATAAAACCTATTTTGCAACACAGAGAAACATATCTGAAGGTGTTAGAAGTGTTTTGCATGATTTTTGAAGTTAGACCCTGAAATGTCAGAAAACAGCGTTTCAGCGCAGAACAAACTTGGTTCAGGCAATGCAAGCTGAATCTCTGTCCCACTTTAACTTTGCAGTCTGTGCATGAATAAAACCTATTTTGCAACACAGAGAAACATATCTGAAGGTGTTAGAAGTGTTTTGCATGATTTTTGAAGTTAGACCCTGAAATGTCAGAAAACAGCTTTTCAGCGCAGAACAAAGTTGGTTCAGGCAATGCAAGCTGAATCTTGGTCCCACTTTAAATTTACACTCTGTGCATGAATAAAAGCTATTTTGCAACACAGAGAAACATATCTGAAGGTGTTAGAAGTGTTTTGCATGATTTTTGAAGTTAGACCCTGAAATGTCAGAAAACAGCGTTTCAGCGCAGAACAAAGTTGGTTCAGGCAATGCAAGCTGAATCTCTGTCCCACTTTAACTTTGCAGTCTGTGCATGAATAAAACCTATTTTGCAACACAGAGAAACATATCTGAAGGTGTTAGAAGTGTTTTGCATGATTTTTGAAGTTAGACCCTGAAATGTCAGAAAACAGCTTTTCAGCGCAGAACAAAGTTGGTTCAGGCAATGCAAGCTGAATCTTGGTCCCACTTTAACTTTGCAGTCTGTGCATGAATAAAACCTATTTTGCAACACAGAGAAACATATCTGAAGGTGTTAGAAGTGTTTTGCATGATTTTTGAAGTTAGACCCTGAAATGTCAGAAAACAGCTTTTCAGCGCAGAACAAAGTTGGTTCAGGCAATGCAAGCTGAATCTTGGTCCCACTTTAAATTTACACTCTGTGCATGAATAAAAGCTATTTTGCAACACAGAGAAACATATCTGAAGGTGTTAGAAGTGTTTTGCATGATTTTTGAAGTTAGACCCTGAAATGTCAGAAAACAGCGTTTCAGCGCAGAACAAAGTTGGTTCAGGCAATGCAAGCTGAATCTTGGTCCCACTTTAACTTTGCAGTCTGTGCATGAATAAAAGCTATTTTTCAACACAGAGAAACATATCTGAAGGTGTTAGAAGTGTTTTGCATGATTTTTGAAGTTAGACCCTGAAATGTCAGAAAACAGCTTTTCAGCGCAGAACAAAGTTGGTTCAGGCAATGCAAGCTGAATCTTGGTCCCACATTAAATTTACACTCTGTGCATGAATAAAAGCTATTTTGCAACACAGAGAAACATATCTGAAGGTGTTAGAAGTGTTTTGCATGATTTTTGAAGTTAGACTCTGAAATGTCAGAAAACAGCTTTTCAGCGCAGAACAAAGTTGGTTCAGGCAATGCAAGCTGAATCTTGGTCCCACTTTAACTTTGCAGTCTGTGCATGAATAAAAGCTATTTTGCAACACAGAGAAACATATCTGAAGGTGTTAGAAGTGTTTTGCATGATTTTTGAAGTTAGACTCTGAAATGTCAGAAAACAGCTTTTCAGCGCAGAACAAAGTTGGTTCAGGCAATGCAAGCTGAATCTTGGTCCCACTTTAAATTTACACTCTGTGCATGAATAAAAGCTATTTTGCAACACAGAGAAACATATCTGAAGGTGTTAGAAGTGTTTTGCATGATTTTTGAAGTTAGACTCTGAAATGTCAGAAAACAGCTTTTCAGCGCAGAACAAAGTTGGTTCAGGCAATGCAAGCTGAATCTTGGTCCCACTTTAAATTTACACTCTGTGCATGAATAAAAGCTATTTTGCAACACAGAGAAACATATCTGAAGGTGTTAGAAGTGTTTTGCATGATTTTTGAAGTTAGACCCTGAAATGTCAGAAAACAGCGTTTCAGCGCAGAACAAAGTTGGTTCAGGCAATGCAAGCTGAATCTTGGTCCCACTTTAACTTTGCAGTCTGTGCATGAATAAAAGCTATTTTTCAACACAGAGAAACATATCTGAAGGTGTTAGAAGTGTTTTGCATGATTTTTGAAGTTAGACCCTGAAATGTCAGAAAACAGCTTTTAAGCGCAGAACAAAGTTGGTTCAGGCAATGCAAGCTGAATCTTGGTCCCACTTTAAATTTACACTCTGTGCATGAATAAAAGCTATTTTGCAACACAGAGAAACATATCTGAAGGTGTTAGAAGTGTTTTGCATGATTTTTGAAGTTAGACTCTGAAATGTCAGAAAACAGCTTTTCAGCGCAGAACAAAGTTGGTTCAGGCAATGCAAGCTGAATCTTGGTCCCACTTTAAATTTACACTCTGTGCATGAATAAAAGCTATTTTGCAACACAGAGAAACATATCTGAAGGTGTTAGAAGTGTTTTGCATGATTTTTGAAGTTAGACCCTGAAATGTCAGAAAACAGCGTTTCAGCGCAGAACAAAGTTGGTTCAGGCAATGCAAGCTGAATCTTGGTCCCACTTTAACTTTGCAGTCTGTGCATGAATAAAAGCTATTTTGCAACACAGAGAAACATATCTGAAGGTGTTAGAAGTGTTTTGCATGATTTTTGAAGTTAGACCCTGAAATGTCAGAAAACAGCGTTTCAGCGCAGAACAAAGTTGGTTCAGGCAATGCAAGCTGAATCTTGGTCCCACTTTAACTTTGCAGTCTGTGCATGAATAAAAGCTATTTTTCAACACAGAGAAACATATCTGAAGGTGTTAGAAGTGTTTTGCATGATTTTTGAAGTTAGACCCTGAAATGTCAGAAAACAGCTTTTCAGCGAGGAACAAAGTTGGTTCAGGCAATGCAAGCTGAATCTTGGTCCCACTTTAAATTTACACTCTGTGCATGAATAAAAGCTATTTTGCAACACAGAGAAACATATCTGAAGGTGTTAGAAGTGTTTTGCATGATTTTTGAAGTTAGACCCTGAAATGTCAGAAAACAGCTTTTCAGCGCAGAACAAAGTTGGTTCAGGCAATGCAAGCTGAATCTTGGTCCCACATTAAATTTACACTCTGTGCATGAATAAAAGCTATTTTGCAACACAGAGAAACATATCTGAAGGTGTTAGAAGTGTTTTGCATGATTTTTGAAGTTAGACTCTGAAATGTCAGAAAACAGCTTTTCAGCGCAGAACAAAGTTGGTTCAGGCAATGCAAGCTGAATCTTGGTCCCACTTTAACTCTGCAGTCTGTGCATGAATAAAACCTATTTTGCAACACAGAGAAACATATCTGAAGGTGTTAGAAGTGTTTTGCATGATTTTTGAAGTTAGACCCTGAAATGTCAGAAAACAGCTTTTCAGCGCAGAACAAAGTTGGTTCAGGCAATGCAAGCTGAATCTTGGTCCAACTTTAAATTTACACTCTGTGCATGAATAAAAGCTATTTTGCAACACAGAGAAACATATCTGAAGGTGTTAGAAGTGTTTTGCATGATTTTTGAAGTTAGACTCTGAAATGTCAGAAAACAGCTTTTCAGCGCAGAACAAAGTTGGTTCAGGCAATGCAAGCTGAATCTTGGTCCCACTTTAAATTTACACTCTGTGCATGAATAAAAGCTATTTTGCAACACAGAGAAACATATCTGAAGGTGTTAGAAGTGTTTTGCATGATTTTTGAAATTAGACTCTGAAATGTCAGAAAACAGCTTTTCAGCGCAGAACAAAGTTGGTTCAGGCAATGCAAGCTGAATCTTGGTCCCACTTTAACTTTGCAGTCTGTGCATGAATAAAACCTATTTTGCAACACAGAGAAACATATCTGAAGGTGTTAGAAGTGTTTTGCATGATTTTTGAAGTTAGACCCTGAAATGTCAGAAAACAGCTTTTCAGCGCAGAACAAAGTTGGTTCAGGCAATGCAAGCTGAATCTTGGTCCCACTTTAAATTTACACTCTGTGCATGAATAAAAGCTATTTTGCAACACAGAGAAACATATCTGAAGGTGTTAGAAGTGTTTTGCATGATTTTTGAAGTTAGACTCTGAAATGTCAGAAAACAGCTTTTCAGCGCAGAACAAAGTTGGTTCAGGCAATGCAAGCTGAATCTTGGTCCCACTTTAAATTTACACTCTGTGCATGAATAAAAGCTATTTTGCAACACAGAGAAACATATCTGAAGGTGTTAGAAGTGTTTTGCATGATTTTTGAAGTTAGACCCTGAAATGTCAGAAAACAGCGTTTCAGCGCAGAACAAAGTTGGTTCAGGCAATGCAAGCTGAATCTTGGTCCCACTTTAAATTTACACTCTGTGCATGAATAAAAGCTATTTTGCAACACAGAGAAACATATCTGAAGGTGTTAGAAGTGTTTTGCATGATTTTTGAAGTTAGACCCTGAAATGTCAGAAAACAGCTTTTCAGCGCAGAACAAAGTTGGTTCAGGCAATGCAAGCTGAATCTTGGTCCCACTTTAAATTTACACTCTGTGCATGAATAAAAGCTATTTTTCAACACAGAGAAACATATCTGAAGGTGTTAGAAGTGTTTTGCATGATTTTTGAAGTTAGACCCTGAAATGTCAGAAAACAGCTTTTCAGCGCAGAACAAAGTTGGTTCAGGCAATGCAAGCTGAATCTTGGTCCCACATTAAATTTACACTCTGTGCATGAATAAAAGCTATTTTGCAACACAGAGAAACATATCTGAAGGTGTTAGAAGTGTTTTGCATGATTTTTGAAATTAGACTCTGAAATGTCAGAAAACAGCTTTTCAGCGCAGAACAAAGTTGGTTCAGGCAATGCAAGCTGAATCTTGGTCCCACTTTAAATTTACACTCTGTGCATGAATAAAAGCTATTTTGCAACACAGAGAAACATATCTGAAGGTGTTAGAAGTGTTTTGCATGATTTTTGAAGTTAGACCCTGAAATGTCAGAAAACAGCGTTTCAGCGCAGAACAAAGTTGGTTCAGGCAATGCAAGCTGAATCTTGGTCCCACTTTAACTTTGCAGTCTGTGCATGAATAAAAGCTATTTTTCAACACAGAGAAACATATCTGAAGGTGTTAGAAGTGTTTTGCATGATTTTTGAAGTTAGACCCTGAAATGTCAGAAAACAGCTTTTCAGCGAGGAGCAAAGTTGGTTCAGGCAATGCAAGCTGAATCTTGGTCCCACTTTAAATTTACACTCTGTGCATGAATAAAAGCTATTTTGCAACACAGAGAAACATATCTGAAGGTGTTAGAAGTGTTTTGCATGATTTTTGAAGTTAGACCCTGAAATGTCAGAAAACAGCTTTTCAGCGCAGAACAAAGTTGGTTCAGGCAATGCAAGCTGAATCTTGGTCCCACATTAAATTTACACTCTGTGCATGAATAAAAGCTATTTTGCAACACAGAGAAACATATCTGAAGGTGTTAGAAGTGTTTTGCATGATTTTTGAAGTTAGACTCTGAAATGTCAGAAAACAGCTTTTCAGCGCAGAACAAAGTTGGTTCAGGCAATGCAAGCTGAATCTTGGTCCCACTTTAACTCTGCAGTCTGTGCATGAATAAAACCTATTTTGCAACACAGAGAAACATATCTGAAGGTGTTAGAAGTGTTTTGCATGATTTTTGAAGTTAGACCCTGAAATGTCAGAAAACAGCTTTTCAGCGCAGAACAAAGTTGGTTCAGGCAATGCAAGCTGAATCTTGGTCCAACTTTAAATTTACACTCTGTGCATGAATAAAAGCTATTTTGCAACACAGAGAAACATATCTGAAGGTGTTAGAAGTGTTTTGCATGATTTTTGAAGTTAGACTCTGAAATGTCAGAAAACAGCTTTTCAGCGCAGAACAAAGTTGGTTCAGGCAATGCAAGCTGAATCTTGGTCCCACTTTAAATTTACACTCTGTGCATGAATAAAAGCTATTTTGCAACACAGAGAAACATATCTGAAGGTGTTAGAAGTGTTTTGCATGATTTTTGAAGTTAGACCCTGAAATGTCAGAAAACAGCGTTTCAGCGCAGAACAAAGTTGGTTCAGGCAATGCAAGCTGAATCTCTGTCCCACTTTAACTTTGCAGTCTGTGCATGAATAAAACCTATTTTGCAACACAGAGAAACATATCTGAAGGTGTTAGAAGTGTTTTGCATGATTTTTGAAGTTAGACCCTGAAATGTCAGAAAACAGCGTTTCAGCGCAGAACAAACTTGGTTCAGGCAATGCAAGCTGAATCTCTGTCCCACTTTAACTTTGCAGTCTGTGCATGAATAAAACCTATTTTGCAACACAGAGAAACATATCTGAAGGTGTTAGAAGTGTTTTGCATGATTTTTGAAGTTAGACCCTGAAATGTCAGAAAACAGCTTTTCAGCGCAGAACAAAGTTGGTTCAGGCAATGCAAGCTGAATCTTGGTCCCACTTTAAATTTACACTCTGTGCATGAATAAAAGCTATTTTGCAACACAGAGAAACATATCTGAAGGTGTTAGAAGTGTTTTGCATGATTTTTGAAGTTAGACCCTGAAATGTCAGAAAACAGCGTTTCAGCGCAGAACAAAGTTGGTTCAGGCAATGCAAGCTGAATCTCTGTCCCACTTTAACTTTGCAGTCTGTGCATGAATAAAACCTATTTTGCAACACAGAGAAACATATCTGAAGGTGTTAGAAGTGTTTTGCATGATTTTTGAAGTTAGACCCTGAAATGTCAGAAAACAGCTTTTCAGCGCAGAACAAAGTTGGTTCAGGCAATGCAAGCTGAATCTTGGTCCCACTTTAACTTTGCAGTCTGTGCATGAATAAAACCTATTTTGCAACACAGAGAAACATATCTGAAGGTGTTAGAAGTGTTTTGCATGATTTTTGAAGTTAGACCCTGAAATGTCAGAAAACAGCTTTTCAGCGCAGAACAAAGTTGGTTCAGGCAATGCAAGCTGAATCTTGGTCCCACTTTAAATTTACACTCTGTGCATGAATAAAAGCTATTTTGCAACACAGAGAAACATATCTGAAGGTGTTAGAAGTGTTTTGCATGATTTTTGAAGTTAGACCCTGAAATGTCAGAAAACAGCGTTTCAGCGCAGAACAAAGTTGGTTCAGGCAATGCAAGCTGAATCTTGGTCCCACTTTAACTTTGCAGTCTGTGCATGAATAAAAGCTATTTTTCAACACAGAGAAACATATCTGAAGGTGTTAGAAGTGTTTTGCATGATTTTTGAAGTTAGACCCTGAAATGTCAGAAAACAGCTTTTCAGCGCAGAACAAAGTTGGTTCAGGCAATGCAAGCTGAATCTTGGTCCCACATTAAATTTACACTCTGTGCATGAATAAAAGCTATTTTGCAACACAGAGAAACATATCTGAAGGTGTTAGAAGTGTTTTGCATGATTTTTGAAGTTAGACTCTGAAATGTCAGAAAACAGCTTTTCAGCGCAGAACAAAGTTGGTTCAGGCAATGCAAGCTGAATCTTGGTCCCACTTTAACTTTGCAGTCTGTGCATGAATAAAAGCTATTTTGCAACACAGAGAAACATATCTGAAGGTGTTAGAAGTGTTTTGCATGATTTTTGAAGTTAGACTCTGAAATGTCAGAAAACAGCTTTTCAGCGCAGAACAAAGTTGGTTCAGGCAATGCAAGCTGAATCTTGGTCCCACTTTAAATTTACACTCTGTGCATGAATAAAAGCTATTTTGCAACACAGAGAAACATATCTGAAGGTGTTAGAAGTGTTTTGCATGATTTTTGAAGTTAGACTCTGAAATGTCAGAAAACAGCTTTTCAGCGCAGAACAAAGTTGGTTCAGGCAATGCAAGCTGAATCTTGGTCCCACTTTAAATTTACACTCTGTGCATGAATAAAAGCTATTTTGCAACACAGAGAAACATATCTGAAGGTGTTAGAAGTGTTTTGCATGATTTTTGAAGTTAGACCCTGAAATGTCAGAAAACAGCGTTTCAGCGCAGAACAAAGTTGGTTCAGGCAATGCAAGCTGAATCTTGGTCCCACTTTAACTTTGCAGTCTGTGCATGAATAAAAGCTATTTTTCAACACAGAGAAACATATCTGAAGGTGTTAGAAGTGTTTTGCATGATTTTTGAAGTTAGACCCTGAAATGTCAGAAAACAGCTTTTAAGCGCAGAACAAAGTTGGTTCAGGCAATGCAAGCTGAATCTTGGTCCCACTTTAAATTTACACTCTGTGCATGAATAAAAGCTATTTTGCAACACAGAGAAACATATCTGAAGGTGTTAGAAGTGTTTTGCATGATTTTTGAAGTTAGACTCTGAAATGTCAGAAAACAGCTTTTCAGCGCAGAACAAAGTTGGTTCAGGCAATGCAAGCTGAATCTTGGTCCCACTTTAAATTTACACTCTGTGCATGAATAAAAGCTATTTTGCAACACAGAGAAACATATCTGAAGGTGTTAGAAGTGTTTTGCATGATTTTTGAAGTTAGACCCTGAAATGTCAGAAAACAGCGTTTCAGCGCAGAACAAAGTTGGTTCAGGCAATGCAAGCTGAATCTTGGTCCCACTTTAACTTTGCAGTCTGTGCATGAATAAAAGCTATTTTGCAACACAGAGAAACATATCTGAAGGTGTTAGAAGTGTTTTGCATGATTTTTGAAGTTAGACCCTGAAATGTCAGAAAACAGCGTTTCAGCGCAGAACAAAGTTGGTTCAGGCAATGCAAGCTGAATCTTGGTCCCACTTTAACTTTGCAGTCTGTGCATGAATAAAAGCTATTTTTCAACACAGAGAAACATATCTGAAGGTGTTAGAAGTGTTTTGCATGATTTTTGAAGTTAGACCCTGAAATGTCAGAAAACAGCTTTTCAGCGAGGAACAAAGTTGGTTCAGGCAATGCAAGCTGAATCTTGGTCCCACTTTAAATTTACACTCTGTGCATGAATAAAAGCTATTTTGCAACACAGAGAAACATATCTGAAGGTGTTAGAAGTGTTTTGCATGATTTTTGAAGTTAGACCCTGAAATGTCAGAAAACAGCTTTTCAGCGCAGAACAAAGTTGGTTCAGGCAATGCAAGCTGAATCTTGGTCCCACATTAAATTTACACTCTGTGCATGAATAAAAGCTATTTTGCAACACAGAGAAACATATCTGAAGGTGTTAGAAGTGTTTTGCATGATTTTTGAAGTTAGACTCTGAAATGTCAGAAAACAGCTTTTCAGCGCAGAACAAAGTTGGTTCAGGCAATGCAAGCTGAATCTTGGTCCCACTTTAACTCTGCAGTCTGTGCATGAATAAAACCTATTTTGCAACACAGAGAAACATATCTGAAGGTGTTAGAAGTGTTTTGCATGATTTTTGAAGTTAGACCCTGAAATGTCAGAAAACAGCTTTTCAGCGCAGAACAAAGTTGGTTCAGGCAATGCAAGCTGAATCTTGGTCCAACTTTAAATTTACACTCTGTGCATGAATAAAAGCTATTTTGCAACACAGAGAAACATATCTGAAGGTGTTAGAAGTGTTTTGCATGATTTTTGAAGTTAGACTCTGAAATGTCAGAAAACAGCTTTTCAGCGCAGAACAAAGTTGGTTCAGGCAATGCAAGCTGAATCTTGGTCCCACTTTAAATTTACACTCTGTGCATGAATAAAAGCTATTTTGCAACACAGAGAAACATATCTGAAGGTGTTAGAAGTGTTTTGCATGATTTTTGAAATTAGACTCTGAAATGTCAGAAAACAGCTTTTCAGCGCAGAACAAAGTTGGTTCAGGCAATGCAAGCTGAATCTTGGTCCCACTTTAACTTTGCAGTCTGTGCATGAATAAAACCTATTTTGCAACACAGAGAAACATATCTGAAGGTGTTAGAAGTGTTTTGCATGATTTTTGAAGTTAGACCCTGAAATGTCAGAAAACAGCTTTTCAGCGCAGAACAAAGTTGGTTCAGGCAATGCAAGCTGAATCTTGGTCCCACTTTAAATTTACACTCTGTGCATGAATAAAAGCTATTTTGCAACACAGAGAAACATATCTGAAGGTGTTAGAAGTGTTTTGCATGATTTTTGAAGTTAGACTCTGAAATGTCAGAAAACAGCTTTTCAGCGCAGAACAAAGTTGGTTCAGGCAATGCAAGCTGAATCTTGGTCCCACTTTAAATTTACACTCTGTGCATGAATAAAAGCTATTTTGCAACACAGAGAAACATATCTGAAGGTGTTAGAAGTGTTTTGCATGATTTTTGAAGTTAGACCCTGAAATGTCAGAAAACAGCGTTTCAGCGCAGAACAAAGTTGGTTCAGGCAATGCAAGCTGAATCTTGGTCCCACTTTAAATTTACACTCTGTGCATGAATAAAAGCTATTTTGCAACACAGAGAAACATATCTGAAGGTGTTAGAAGTGTTTTGCATGATTTTTGAAGTTAGACCCTGAAATGTCAGAAAACAGCTTTTCAGCGCAGAACAAAGTTGGTTCAGGCAATGCAAGCTGAATCTTGGTCCCACTTTAAATTTACACTCTGTGCATGAATAAAAGCTATTTTTCAACACAGAGAAACATATCTGAAGGTGTTAGAAGTGTTTTGCATGATTTTTGAAGTTAGACCCTGAAATGTCAGAAAACAGCTTTTCAGCGCAGAACAAAGTTGGTTCAGGCAATGCAAGCTGAATCTTGGTCCCACATTAAATTTACACTCTGTGCATGAATAAAAGCTATTTTGCAACACAGAGAAACATATCTGAAGGTGTTAGAAGTGTTTTGCATGATTTTTGAAATTAGACTCTGAAATGTCAGAAAACAGCTTTTCAGCGCAGAACAAAGTTGGTTCAGGCAATGCAAGCTGAATCTTGGTCCCACTTTAAATTTACACTCTGTGCATGAATAAAAGCTATTTTGCAACACAGAGAAACATATCTGAAGGTGTTAGAAGTGTTTTGCATGATTTTTGAAGTTAGACCCTGAAATGTCAGAAAACAGCGTTTCAGCGCAGAACAAAGTTGGTTCAGGCAATGCAAGCTGAATCTTGGTCCCACTTTAACTTTGCAGTCTGTGCATGAATAAAAGCTATTTTTCAACACAGAGAAACATATCTGAAGGTGTTAGAAGTGTTTTGCATGATTTTTGAAGTTAGACCCTGAAATGTCAGAAAACAGCTTTTCAGCGAGGAACAAAGTTGGTTCAGGCAATGCAAGCTGAATCTTGGTCCCACTTTAAATTTACACTCTGTGCATGAATAAAAGCTATTTTGCAACACAGAGAAACATATCTGAAGGTGTTAGAAGTGTTTTGCATGATTTTTGAAGTTAGACCCTGAAATGTCAGAAAACAGCTTTTCAGCGCAGAACAAAGTTGGTTCAGGCAATGCAAGCTGAATCTTGGTCCCACATTAAATTTACACTCTGTGCATGAATAAAAGCTATTTTGCAACACAGAGAAACATATCTGAAGGTGTTAGAAGTGTTTTGCATGATTTTTGAAGTTAGACTCTGAAATGTCAGAAAACAGCTTTTCAGCGCAGAACAAAGTTGGTTCAGGCAATGCAAGCTGAATCTTGGTCCCACTTTAACTCTGCAGTCTGTGCATGAATAAAACCTATTTTGCAACACAGAGAAACATATCTGAAGGTGTTAGAAGTGTTTTGCATGATTTTTGAAGTTAGACCCTGAAATGTCAGAAAACAGCTTTTCAGCGCAGAACAAAGTTGGTTCAGGCAATGCAAGCTGAATCTTGGTCCAACTTTAAATTTACACTCTGTGCATGAATAAAAGCTATTTTGCAACACAGAGAAACATATCTGAAGGTGTTAGAAGTGTTTTGCATGATTTTTGAAGTTAGACTCTGAAATGTCAGAAAACAGCTTTTCAGCGCAGAACAAAGTTGGTTCAGGCAATGCAAGCTGAATCTTGGTCCCACTTTAAATTTACACTCTGTGCATGAATAAAAGCTATTTTGCAACACAGAGAAACATATCTGAAGGTGTTAGAAGTGTTTTGCATGATTTTTGAAGTTAGACCCTGAAATGTCAGAAAACAGCGTTTCAGCGCAGAACAAAGTTGGTTCAGGCAATGCAAGCTGAATCTTGGTCCCACTTTAACTTTGCAGTCTGTGCATGAATAAAAGCTATTTTTCAACACAGAGAAACATATCTGAAGGTGTTAGAAGTGTTTTGCATGATTTTTGAAGTTAGACCCTGAAATGTCAGAAAACAGCTTTTCAGCGCAGAACAAAGTTGGTTCAGGCAATGCAAGCTGAATCTTGGTCCCACTTTAAATTTACACTCTGTGCATGAATAAAAGCTATTTTGCAACACAGAGAAACATATCTGAAGGTGTTAGAAGTGTTTTGCATGATTTTTGAAGTTAGACCCTGAAATGTCAGAAAACAGCTTTTCAGCGCAGAACAAAGTTGGTTCAGGCAATGCAAGCTGAATCTTGGTCCCACTTTAAATTTACACTCTGTGCATGAATAAAAGCTATTTTGCAACACAGAGAAACATATCTGAAGGTGTTAGAAGTGTTTTGCATGATTTTTGAAGTTAGACTCTGAAATGTCAGAAAACAGCTTTTCAGCGCAGAACAAAGTTGGTTCAGGCAATGCAAGCTGAATCTTGGTCCCACTTTAAATTTACACTCTGTGCATGAATAAAAGCTATTTTGCAACACAGAGAAACATATCTGAAGGTGTTAGAAGTGTTTTGCATGATTTTTGAAGTTAGACCCTGAAATGTCAGAAAACAGCGTTTCAGCGCAGAACAAAGTTGGTTCAGGCAATGCAAGCTGAATCTCTGTCCCACTTTAACTTTGCAGTCTGTGCATGAATAAAACCTATTTTGCAACACAGAGAAACATATCTGAAGGTGTTAGAAGTGTTTTGCATGATTTTTGAAGTTAGACCCTGAAATGTCAGAAAACAGCGTTTCAGCGCAGAACAAAGTTGGTTCAGGCAGTGCAAGCTGAATCTTGGTCCCACTTTAACTTTGCAGTCTGTGCATGAATAAAACCTATTTTGCAACACAGAGAAACATATCTGAAGGTGTTAGAAGTGTTTTGCATGATTTTTGAAGTTAGACCCTGAAATGTCAGAAAACAGCTTTTCAGCGCAGAACAAAGTTGGTTCAGGCAATGCAAGCTGAATCTTGGTCCCACTTTAAATTTACACTCTGTGCATGAATAAAAGCTATTTTGCAACACAGAGAAACATATCTGAAGGTGTTAGAAGTGTTTTGCATGATTTTTGAAGTTAGACTCTGAAATGTCAGAAAACAGCTTTTCAGCGCAGAACAAAGTTGGTTCAGGCAATGCAAGCTGAATCTTGGTCCCACTTTAAATTTACACTCTGTGCATGAATAAAAGCTATTTTGCAACACAGAGAAACATATCTGAAGGTGTTAGAAGTGTTTTGCATGATTTTTGAAGTTAGACCCTGAAATGTCAGAAAACAGCGTTTCAGCGCAGAACAAAGTTGGTTCAGGCAATGCAAGCTGAATCTCTGTCCCACTTTAACTTTGCAGTCTGTGCATGAATAAAACCTATTTTGCAACACAGAGAAACATATCTGAAGGTGTTAGAAGTGTTTTGCATGATTTTTGAAGTTAGACCCTGAAATGTCAGAAAACAGCGTTTCAGCGCAGAACAAACTTGGTTCAGGCAATGCAAGCTGAATCTCTGTCCCACTTTAACTTTGCAGTCTGTGCATGAATAAAACCTATTTTGCAACACAGAGAAACATATCTGAAGGTGTTAGAAGTGTTTTGCATGATTTTTGAAGTTAGACCCTGAAATGTCAGAAAACAGCTTTTCAGCGCAGAACAAAGTTGGTTCAGGCAATGCAAGCTGAATCTTGGTCCCACTTTAAATTTACACTCTGTGCATGAATAAAAGCTATTTTGCAACACAGAGAAACATATCTGAAGGTGTTAGAAGTGTTTTGCATGATTTTTGAAGTTAGACCCTGAAATGTCAGAAAACAGCGTTTCAGCGCAGAACAAAGTTGGTTCAGGCAATGCAAGCTGAATCTCTGTCCCACTTTAACTTTGCAGTCTGTGCATGAATAAAACCTATTTTGCAACACAGAGAAACATATCTGAAGGTGTTAGAAGTGTTTTGCATGATTTTTGAAGTTAGACCCTGAAATGTCAGAAAACAGCTTTTCAGCGCAGAACAAAGTTGGTTCAGGCAATGCAAGCTGAATCTTGGTCCCACTTTAACTTTGCAGTCTGTGCATGAATAAAACCTATTTTGCAACACAGAGAAACATATCTGAAGGTGTTAGAAGTGTTTTGCATGATTTTTGAAGTTAGACCCTGAAATGTCAGAAAACAGCTTTTCAGCGCAGAACAAAGTTGGTTCAGGCAATGCAAGCTGAATCTTGGTCCCACTTTAAATTTACACTCTGTGCATGAATAAAAGCTATTTTGCAACACAGAGAAACATATCTGAAGGTGTTAGAAGTGTTTTGCATGATTTTTGAAGTTAGACCCTGAAATGTCAGAAAACAGCGTTTCAGCGCAGAACAAAGTTGGTTCAGGCAATGCAAGCTGAATCTTGGTCCCACTTTAACTTTGCAGTCTGTGCATGAATAAAAGCTATTTTTCAACACAGAGAAACATATCTGAAGGTGTTAGAAGTGTTTTGCATGATTTTTGAAGTTAGACCCTGAAATGTCAGAAAACAGCTTTTCAGCGCAGAACAAAGTTGGTTCAGGCAATGCAAGCTGAATCTTGGTCCCACATTAAATTTACACTCTGTGCATGAATAAAAGCTATTTTGCAACACAGAGAAACATATCTGAAGGTGTTAGAAGTGTTTTGCATGATTTTTGAAGTTAGACTCTGAAATGTCAGAAAACAGCTTTTCAGCGCAGAACAAAGTTGGTTCAGGCAATGCAAGCTGAATCTTGGTCCCACTTTAACTTTGCAGTCTGTGCATGAATAAAAGCTATTTTGCAACACAGAGAAACATATCTGAAGGTGTTAGAAGTGTTTTGCATGATTTTTGAAGTTAGACTCTGAAATGTCAGAAAACAGCTTTTCAGCGCAGAACAAAGTTGGTTCAGGCAATGCAAGCTGAATCTTGGTCCCACTTTAAATTTACACTCTGTGCATGAATAAAAGCTATTTTGCAACACAGAGAAACATATCTGAAGGTGTTAGAAGTGTTTTGCATGATTTTTGAAGTTAGACTCTGAAATGTCAGAAAACAGCTTTTCAGCGCAGAACAAAGTTGGTTCAGGCAATGCAAGCTGAATCTTGGTCCCACTTTAAATTTACACTCTGTGCATGAATAAAAGCTATTTTGCAACACAGAGAAACATATCTGAAGGTGTTAGAAGTGTTTTGCATGATTTTTGAAGTTAGACCCTGAAATGTCAGAAAACAGCGTTTCAGCGCAGAACAAAGTTGGTTCAGGCAATGCAAGCTGAATCTTGGTCCCACTTTAACTTTGCAGTCTGTGCATGAATAAAAGCTATTTTTCAACACAGAGAAACATATCTGAAGGTGTTAGAAGTGTTTTGCATGATTTTTGAAGTTAGACCCTGAAATGTCAGAAAACAGCTTTTAAGCGCAGAACAAAGTTGGTTCAGGCAATGCAAGCTGAATCTTGGTCCCACTTTAAATTTACACTCTGTGCATGAATAAAAGCTATTTTGCAACACAGAGAAACATATCTGAAGGTGTTAGAAGTGTTTTGCATGATTTTTGAAGTTAGACCCTGAAATGTCAGAAAACAGCGTTTCAGCGCAGAACAAAGTTGGTTCAGGCAATGCAAGCTGAATCTTGGTCCCACTTTAACTTTGCAGTCTGTGCATGAATAAAAGCTATTTTGCAACACAGAGAAACATATCTGAAGGTGTTAGAAGTGTTTTGCATGATTTTTGAAGTTAGACCCTGAAATGTCAGAAAACAGCGTTTCAGCGCAGAACAAAGTTGGTTCAGGCAATGCAAGCTGAATCTTGGTCCCACTTTAACTTTGCAGTCTGTGCATGAATAAAAGCTATTTTTCAACACAGAGAAACATATCTGAAGGTGTTAGAAGTGTTTTGCATGATTTTTGAAGTTAGACCCTGAAATGTCAGAAAACAGCTTTTCAGCGAGGAACAAAGTTGGTTCAGGCAATGCAAGCTGAATCTTGGTCCCACTTTAAATTTACACTCTGTGCATGAATAAAAGCTATTTTGCAACACAGAGAAACATATCTGAAGGTGTTAGAAGTGTTTTGCATGATTTTTGAAGTTAGACCCTGAAATGTCAGAAAACAGCTTTTCAGCGCAGAACAAAGTTGGTTCAGGCAATGCAAGCTGAATCTTGGTCCCACATTAAATTTACACTCTGTGCATGAATAAAAGCTATTTTGCAACACAGAGAAACATATCTGAAGGTGTTAGAAGTGTTTTGCATGATTTTTGAAGTTAGACTCTGAAATGTCAGAAAACAGCTTTTCAGCGCAGAACAAAGTTGGTTCAGGCAATGCAAGCTGAATCTTGGTCCCACTTTAACTCTGCAGTCTGTGCATGAATAAAACCTATTTTGCAACACAGAGAAACATATCTGAAGGTGTTAGAAGTGTTTTGCATGATTTTTGAAGTTAGACCCTGAAATGTCAGAAAACAGCTTTTCAGCGCAGAACAAAGTTGGTTCAGGCAATGCAAGCTGAATCTTGGTCCAACTTTAAATTTACACTCTGTGCATGAATAAAAGCTATTTTGCAACACAGAGAAACATATCTGAAGGTGTTAGAAGTGTTTTGCATGATTTTTGAAGTTAGACTCTGAAATGTCAGAAAACAGCTTTTCAGCGCAGAACAAAGTTGGTTCAGGCAATGCAAGCTGAATCTTGGTCCCACTTTAAATTTACACTCTGTGCATGAATAAAAGCTATTTTGCAACACAGAGAAACATATCTGAAGGTGTTAGAAGTGTTTTGCATGATTTTTGAAATTAGACTCTGAAATGTCAGAAAACAGCTTTTCAGCGCAGAACAAAGTTGGTTCAGGCAATGCAAGCTGAATCTTGGTCCCACTTTAACTTTGCAGTCTGTGCATGAATAAAACCTATTTTGCAACACAGAGAAACATATCTGAAGGTGTTAGAAGTGTTTTGCATGATTTTTGAAGTTAGACCCTGAAATGTCAGAAAACAGCTTTTCAGCGCAGAACAAAGTTGGTTCAGGCAATGCAAGCTGAATCTTGGTCCCACTTTAAATTTACACTCTGTGCATGAATAAAAGCTATTTTGCAACACAGAGAAACATATCTGAAGGTGTTAGAAGTGTTTTGCATGATTTTTGAAGTTAGACTCTGAAATGTCAGAAAACAGCTTTTCAGCGCAGAACAAAGTTGGTTCAGGCAATGCAAGCTGAATCTTGGTCCCACTTTAAATTTACACTCTGTGCATGAATAAAAGCTATTTTGCAACACAGAGAAACATATCTGAAGGTGTTAGAAGTGTTTTGCATGATTTTTGAAGTTAGACCCTGAAATGTCAGAAAACAGCGTTTCAGCGCAGAACAAAGTTGGTTCAGGCAATGCAAGCTGAATCTTGGTCCCACTTTAAATTTACACTCTGTGCATGAATAAAAGCTATTTTGCAACACAGAGAAACATATCTGAAGGTGTTAGAAGTGTTTTGCATGATTTTTGAAGTTAGACCCTGAAATGTCAGAAAACAGCTTTTCAGCGCAGAACAAAGTTGGTTCAGGCAATGCAAGCTGAATCTTGGTCCCACTTTAAATTTACACTCTGTGCATGAATAAAAGCTATTTTTCAACACAGAGAAACATATCTGAAGGTGTTAGAAGTGTTTTGCATGATTTTTGAAGTTAGACCCTGAAATGTCAGAAAACAGCTTTTCAGCGCAGAACAAAGTTGGTTCAGGCAATGCAAGCTGAATCTTGGTCCCACATTAAATTTACACTCTGTGCATGAATAAAAGCTATTTTGCAACACAGAGAAACATATCTGAAGGTGTTAGAAGTGTTTTGCATGATTTTTGAAATTAGACTCTGAAATGTCAGAAAACAGCTTTTCAGCGCAGAACAAAGTTGGTTCAGGCAATGCAAGCTGAATCTTGGTCCCACTTTAAATTTACACTCTGTGCATGAATAAAAGCTATTTTGCAACACAGAGAAACATATCTGAAGGTGTTAGAAGTGTTTTGCATGATTTTTGAAGTTAGACCCTGAAATGTCAGAAAACAGCGTTTCAGCGCAGAACAAAGTTGGTTCAGGCAATGCAAGCTGAATCTTGGTCCCACTTTAACTTTGCAGTCTGTGCATGAATAAAAGCTATTTTTCAACACAGAGAAACATATCTGAAGGTGTTAGAAGTGTTTTGCATGATTTTTGAAGTTAGACCCTGAAATGTCAGAAAACAGCTTTTCAGCGAGGAACAAAGTTGGTTCAGGCAATGCAAGCTGAATCTTGGTCCCACTTTAAATTTACACTCTGTGCATGAATAAAAGCTATTTTGCAACACAGAGAAACATATCTGAAGGTGTTAGAAGTGTTTTGCATGATTTTTGAAGTTAGACTCTGAAATGTCAGAAAACAGCTTTTCAGCGCAGAACAAAGTTGGTTCAGGCAATGCAAGCTGAATCTTGGTCCCACTTTAAATTTACACTCTGTGCATGAATAAAAGCTATTTTGCAACACAGAGAAACATATCTGAAGGTGTTAGAAGTGTTTTGCATGATTTTTGAAGTTAGACCCTGAAATGTCAGAAAACAGCGTTTCAGCGCAGAACAAAGTTGGTTCAGGCAATGCAAGCTGAATCTTGGTCCCACTTTAAATTTACACTCTGTGCATGAATAAAAGCTATTTTGCAACACAGAGAAACATATCTGAAGGTGTTAGAAGTGTTTTGCATGATTTTTGAAGTTAGACCCTGAAATGTCAGAAAACAGCTTTTCAGCGCAGAACAAAGTTGGTTCAGGCAATGCAAGCTGAATCTTGGTCCCACTTTAAATTTACACTCTGTGCATGAATAAAAGCTATTTTTCAACACAGAGAAACATATCTGAAGGTGTTAGAAGTGTTTTGCATGATTTTTGAAGTTAGACCCTGAAATGTCAGAAAACAGCTTTTCAGCGCAGAACAAAGTTGGTTCAGGCAATGCAAGCTGAATCTTGGTCCCACATTAAATTTACACTCTGTGCATGAATAAAAGCTATTTTGCAACACAGAGAAACATATCTGAAGGTGTTAGAAGTGTTTTGCATGATTTTTGAAATTAGACTCTGAAATGTCAGAAAACAGCTTTTCAGCGCAGAACAAAGTTGGTTCAGGCAATGCAAGCTGAATCTTGGTCCCACTTTAAATTTACACTCTGTGCATGAATAAAAGCTATTTTGCAACACAGAGAAACATATCTGAAGGTGTTAGAAGTGTTTTGCATGATTTTTGAAGTTAGACCCTGAAATGTCAGAAAACAGCGTTTCAGCGCAGAACAAAGTTGGTTCAGGCAATGCAAGCTGAATCTTGGTCCCACTTTAACTTTGCAGTCTGTGCATGAATAAAAGCTATTTTTCAACACAGAGAAACATATCTGAAGGTGTTAGAAGTGTTTTGCATGATTTTTGAAGTTAGACCCTGAAATGTCAGAAAACAGCTTTTCAGCGAGGAACAAAGTTGGTTCAGGCAATGCAAGCTGAATCTTGGTCCCACTTTAAATTTACACTCTGTGCATGAATAAAAGCTATTTTGCAACACAGAGAAACATATCTGAAGGTGTTAGAAGTGTTTTGCATGATTTTTGAAGTTAGACTCTGAAATGT
Organism: Garra rufa; assembly: GCF_049309525.1. Classification (NCBI taxonomy): domain Eukaryota; kingdom Metazoa; phylum Chordata; class Actinopteri; order Cypriniformes; family Cyprinidae; genus Garra; species Garra rufa. Next base: position 18,852 of record NW_027394399.1, on the reverse strand, counting down.
CAGAAAACAGCTTTTCAGCGCAGAACAAAGTTGGTTCAGGCAATGCAAGCTGAATCTTGGTCCCACTTTAAATTTACACTCTGTGCATGAATAAAAGCTATTTTGCAACACAGAGAAACATATCTGAAGGTGTTAGAAGTGTTTTGCATGATTTTTGAAGTTAGACCCTGAAATGTCAGAAAACAGCGTTTCAGCGCAGAACAAAGTTGGTTCAGGCAATGCAAGCTGAATCTTGGTCCCACTTTAAATTTACACTCTGTGCATGAATAAAAGCTATTTTGCAACACAGAGAAACATATCTGAAGGTGTTAGAAGTGTTTTGCATGATTTTTGAAGTTAGACCCTGAAATGTCAGAAAACAGCTTTTCAGCGCAGAACAAAGTTGGTTCAGGCAATGCAAGCTGAATCTTGGTCCCACTTTAAATTTACACTCTGTGCATGAATAAAAGCTATTTTTCAACACAGAGAAACATATCTGAAGGTGTTAGAAGTGTTTTGCATGATTTTTGAAGTTAGACCCTGAAATGTCAGAAAACAGCTTTTCAGCGCAGAACAAAGTTGGTTCAGGCAATGCAAGCTGAATCTTGGTCCCACATTAAATTTACACTCTGTGCATGAATAAAAGCTATTTTGCAACACAGAGAAACATATCTGAAGGTGTTAGAAGTGTTTTGCATGATTTTTGAAATTAGACTCTGAAATGTCAGAAAACAGCTTTTCAGCGCAGAACAAAGTTGGTTCAGGCAATGCAAGCTGAATCTTGGTCCCACTTTAAATTTACACTCTGTGCATGAATAAAAGCTATTTTGCAACACAGAGAAACATATCTGAAGGTGTTAGAAGTGTTTTGCATGATTTTTGAAGTTAGACCCTGAAATGTCAGAAAACAGCGTTTCAGCGCAGAACAAAGTTGGTTCAGGCAATGCAAGCTGAATCTTGGTCCCACTTTAACTTTGCAGTCTGTGCATGAATAAAAGCTATTTTTCAACACAGAGAAACATATCTGAAGGTGTTAGAAGTGTTTTGCATGATTTTTGAAGTTAGACCCTGAAATGTCAGAAAACAGCTTTTCAGCGAGGAACAAAGTTGGTTCAGGCAATGCAAGCTGAATCTTGGTCCCACTTTAAATTTACACTCTGTGCATGAATAAAAGCTATTTTGCAACACAGAGAAACATATCTGAAGGTGTTAGAAGTGTTTTGCATGATTTTTGAAGTTAGACCCTGAAATGTCAGAAAACAGCTTTTCAGCGCAGAACAAAGTTGGTTCAGGCAATGCAAGCTGAATCTTGGTCCCACATTAAATTTACACTCTGTGCATGAATAAAAGCTATTTTGCAACACAGAGAAACATATCTGAAGGTGTTAGAAGTGTTTTGCATGATTTTTGAAGTTAGACTCTGAAATGTCAGAAAACAGCTTTTCAGCGCAGAACAAAGTTGGTTCAGGCAATGCAAGCTGAATCTTGGTCCCACTTTAACTCTGCAGTCTGTGCATGAATAAAACCTATTTTGCAACACAGAGAAACATATCTGAAGGTGTTAGAAGTGTTTTGCATGATTTTTGAAGTTAGACCCTGAAATGTCAGAAAACAGCTTTTCAGCGCAGAACAAAGTTGGTTCAGGCAATGCAAGCTGAATCTTGGTCCAACTTTAAATTTACACTCTGTGCATGAATAAAAGCTATTTTGCAACACAGAGAAACATATCTGAAGGTGTTAGAAGTGTTTTGCATGATTTTTGAAGTTAGACTCTGAAATGTCAGAAAACAGCTTTTCAGCGCAGAACAAAGTTGGTTCAGGCAATGCAAGCTGAATCTTGGTCCCACTTTAAATTTACACTCTGTGCATGAATAAAAGCTATTTTGCAACACAGAGAAACATATCTGAAGGTGTTAGAAGTGTTTTGCATGATTTTTGAAGTTAGACCCTGAAATGTCAGAAAACAGCGTTTCAGCGCAGAACAAAGTTGGTTCAGGCAATGCAAGCTGAATCTTGGTCCCACTTTAACTTTGCAGTCTGTGCATGAATAAAAGCTATTTTTCAACACAGAGAAACATATCTGAAGGTGTTAGAAGTGTTTTGCATGATTTTTGAAGTTAGACCCTGAAATGTCAGAAAACAGCTTTTCAGCGCAGAACAAAGTTGGTTCAGGCAATGCAAGCTGAATCTTGGTCCCACTTTAAATTTACACTCTGTGCATGAATAAAAGCTATTTTGCAACACAGAGAAACATATCTGAAGGTGTTAGAAGTGTTTTGCATGATTTTTGAAGTTAGACCCTGAAATGTCAGAAAACAGCGTTTCAGCGCAGAACAAAGTTGGTTCAGGCAATGCAAGCTCAATCTCTGTCCCACTTTAACTTTGCAGTCTGTGCATGAATAAAACCTATTTTGCAACACAGAGAAACATATCTGAAGGTGTTAGAAGTGTTTTGCATGATTTCTGAAGTTAGACCCTGAAATGTCAGAAAACAGCGTTTCAGCGCAGAACAAAGTTGGTTCAGGCAATACAAGCTGAATCTTGGTCCCACTTTAACTTTGCAGTCTGTGCATGAATAAAACCTATTTTGCAACACAGAGAAACATATCTGAAGGTGTTAGAAGTGTTTTGCATGATTTTTGAAGTTAGACACTGAAATGTCAGAAAACAGCTTTTCAGCGCAGAACAAAGTTGGTTCAGGCAATGCAAGCTGAATCTTGGTCCCACTTTAAATTTACACTCTGTGCATGAATAAAAGCTATTTTGCAACACAGAGAAACATATCTGAAGGTGTTAGAAGTGTTTTGCATGATTTTTGAAGTTAGACCCTGAAATGTCAGAAAACAGCGTTTCAGCGCAGAACAAACTTGGTTCAGGCAATGCAAGCTGAATCTCTGTCCCACTTTAACTTTGCAGTCTGTGCATGAATAAAACCTATTTTGCAACACAGAGAAACATATCTGAAGGTGTTAGAAGTGTTTTGCATGATTTTTGAAGTTAGACCCTGAAATGTCAGAAAACAGCTTTTCAGCGCAGAACAAAGTTGGTTCAGGCAATGCAAGCTGAATCTTGGTCCCACTTTAAATTTACACTCTGTGCATGGATAAAAGCTATTTTGCAACACAGAGAAACATATCTGAAGGTGTTAGAAGTGTTTTGCATGATTTTTGAAGTTAGACCCTGAAATGTCAGAAAACAGCGTTTCAGCGCAGAACAAAGTTGGTTCAGGCAGTGCAAGCTGAATCTTGGTCCCACTTTAACTTTGCAGTCTGTGCATGAATAAAACCTATTTTGCAACACAGAGAAACATATCTGAAGGTGTTAGAAGTGTTTTGCATGATTTTTGAAGTTAGACCCTGAAATGTCAGAAAACAGCTTTTCAGCGCAGAACAAAGTTGGTTCAGGCAATGCAAGCTGAATCTTGGTCCCACTTTAAATTTACACTCTGTGCATGAATAAAAGCTATTTTGCAACACAGAGAAACATATCTGAAGGTGTTAGAAGTGTTTTGCATGATTTTTGAAGTTAGACTCTGAAATGTCAGAAAACAGCTTTTCAGCGCAGAACAAAGTTGGTTCAGGCAATGCAAGCTGAATCTTGGTCCCACTTTAAATTTACACTCTGTGCATGAATAAAAGCTATTTTGCAACACAGAGAAACATATCTGAAGGTGTTAGAAGTGTTTTGCATGATTTTTGAAGTTAGACCCTGAAATGTCAGAAAACAGCGTTTCAGCGCAGAACAAAGTTGGTTCAGGCAATGCAAGCTGAATCTTGGTCCCACTTTAAATTTACACTCTGTGCATGAATAAAAGCTATTTTGCAACACAGAGAAACATATCTGAAGGTGTTAGAAGTGTTTTGCATGATTTTTGAAGTTAGACCCTGAAATGTCAGAAAACAGCGTTTCAGCGCAGAACAAACTTGGTTCAGGCAATGCAAGCTGAATCTCTGTCCCACTTTAACTTTGCAGTCTGTGCATGAATAAAACCTATTTTGCAACACAGAGAAACATATCTGAAGGTGTTAGAAGTGTTTTGCATGATTTTTGAAGTTAGACCCTGAAATGTCAGAAAACAGCGTTTCAGCGCAGAACAAAGTTGGTTCAGGCAATGCAAGCTGAATCTCTGTCCCACTTTAACTTTGCAGTCTGTGCATGAATAAAACCTATTTTGCAACACAGAGAAACATATCTGAAGGTGTTAGAAGTGTTTTGCATGATTTTTGAAGTTAGACTCTGAAATGTCAGAAAACAGCTTTTCAGCGCAGAACAAAGTTGGTTCAGGCAATGCAAGCTGAATCTTGGTCCCACTTTAAATTTACACTCTGTGCATGAATAAAAGCTATTTTGCAACACAGAGAAACATATCTGAAGGTGTTAGAAGTGTTTTGCATGATTTTTGAAGTTAGACCCTGAAATGTCAGAAAACAGCGTTTCAGCGCAGAACAAAGTTGGTTCAGGCAATGCAAGCTGAATCTTGGTCCCACTTTAACTTTGCAGTCTGTGCATGAATAAAAGCTATTTTTCAACACAGAGAAACATATCTGAAGGTGTTAGAAGTGTTTTGCATGATTTTTGAAGTTAGACCCTGAAATGTCAGAAAACAGCTTTTCAGCGCAGAACAAAGTTGGTTCAGGCAATGCAAGCTGAATCTTGGTCCCACTTTAAATTTACACTCTGTGCATGAATAAAAGCTATTTTGCAACACAGAGAAACATATCTGAAGGTGTTAGAAGTGTTTTGCATGATTTTTGAAGTTAGACCCTGAAATGTCAGAAAACAGCTTTTCAGCGCAGAACAAAGTTGGTTCAGGCAATGCAAGCTGAATCTTGGTCCCACATTAAATTTACACTCTGTGCATGAATAAAAGCTATTTTGCAACACAGAGAAACATATCTGAAGGTGTTAGAAGTGTTTTGCATGATTTTTGAAGTTAGACTCTGAAATGTCAGAAAACAGCTTTTCAGCGCAGAACAAAGTTGGTTCAGTCAATGCAAGCTGAATCTTGGTCCCACTTTAACTTTGCAGTCTGTGCATGAATAAAACCTATTTTGCAACACAGAGAAACATATCTGAAGGTGTTAGAAGTGTTTTGCATGATTTTTGAAGTTAGACCCTGAAATGTCAGAAAACAGCTTTTCAGCGCAGAACAAAGTTGGTTCAGGCAATGCAAGCTGAATCTTGGTCCCACTTTAAATTTACACTCTGTGCATGAATAAAAGCTATTTTGCAACACAGAGAAACATATCTGAAGGTGTTAGAAGTGTTTTGCATGATTTTTGAAGTTAGACTCTGAAATGTCAGAAAACAGCTTTTCAGCGCAGAACAAAGTTGGTTCAGGCAATGCAAGCTGAATCTTGGTCCCACTTTAAATTTACACTCTGTGCATGAATAAAAGCTATTTTGAAACAAAGAGAAACATATCTGAAGGTGTTAGAAGTGTTTTGCATGATTTTTGAAGTTAGACCCTGAAATGTCAGAAAACAGCTTTTCAGCGCAGAACAAAGTTGGTTCAGGCAATGCAAGCTGAATCTTGGTCCCACTTTAAATTTACACTCTGTGCATGAATAAAACCTATTTTGCAACACAGAGAAACATATCTGAAGGTGTTAGAAGTGTTTTGCATGATTTTTGAAGTTAGACCCTGAAATGTCAGAAAACAGCTTTTCAGCGCAGAACAAAGTTGGTTCAGGCAATGCAAGCTGAATCTTGGTCCCACTTTAAATTTACACTCTGTGCATGGATAAAAGCTATTTTGCAACACAGAGAAACATATCTGAAGGTGTTAGAAGTGTTTTGCATGATTTTTGAAGTTAGACCCTGAAATGTCAGAAAACAGCGTTTCAGCGCAGAACAAACTTGGTTCAGGCAATGCAAGCTGAATCTCTGTCCCACTTTAACTTTGCAGTCTGTGCATGAATAAAACCTATTTTGCAACACAGAGAAACATATCTGAAGGTGTTAGAAGTGTTTTGCATGATTTTTGAAGTTAGACCCTGAAATGTCAGAAAACAGCGTTTCAGCGCAGAACAAAGTTGGTTCAGGCAATGCAAGCTGAATCTCTGTCCCACTTTAACTTTGCAGTCTGTGCATGAATAAAACCTATTTTGCAACACAGAGAAACATATCTGAAGGTGTTAGAAGTGTTTTGCATGATTTTTGAAGTTAGACCCTGAAATGTCAGAAAACAGCGTTTCAGCGCAGAACAAAGTTGGTTCAGGCAATGCAAGCTGAATCTTGGTCCCACTTTAACTTTACACTCTGTGCATGGATAAAAGCTATTTTGCAACACAGAGAAACATATCTGAAGGTGTTAGAAGTGTTTTGCATGATTTTTGAAGTTAGACCCTGAAATGTCAGAAAACAGCGTTTCAGCGCAGAACAAAGTTGGTTCAGGCAATGCAAGCTGAATCTTGGTCCCACTTTAACTTTGCAGTCTGTGCATGAATAAAAGCTATTTTTCAACACAGAGAAACATATCTGAAGGTGTTAGAAGTGTTTTGCATGATTTTTGAAGTTAGACCCTGAAATGTCAGAAAACAGCTTTTCAGCGCAGAACAAAGTTCGTTCAGGCAATGCAAGCTGAATCTTGGTCCCACTTTAAATTTACACTCTGTGCATGAATAAAAGCTATTTTGCAACACAGAGAAACATATCTGAAGGTGTTAGAAGTGTTTTGCATGATTTTTGAAGTTAGACCCTGAAATGTCAGAAAACAGCTTTTCAGCGCAGAACAAAGTTGGTTCAGGCAATGCAAGCTGAATCTTGGTCCCACATTAAATTTACACTCTGTGCATGAATAAAAGCTATTTTGTAACACAGAGAAACATATCTGAAGGTGTTAGAAGTGTTTTGCATGATTTTTGAAGTTAGACTCTGAAATGTCAGAAAACAGCTTTTCAGCGCAGAACAAAGTTGGTTCAGGCAATGCAAGCTGAATCTTGGTCCCACTTTAACTTTGCAGTCTGTGCATGAATAAAACCTATTTTGCAACACAGAGAAACATATCTGAAGGTGTTAGAAGTGTTTTGCATGATTTTTGAAGTTAGACCCTGAAATGTCAGAAAACAGCTTTTCAGCGCAGAACAAAGTTGGTTCAGGCAATGCAAGCTGAATCTTGGTCCCACTTTAAATTTACACTCTGTGCATGAATAAAAGCTATTTTGCAACACAGAGAAACATATCTGAAGGTGTTAGAAGTGTTTTGCATGATTTTTGAAGTTAGACCCTGAAATGTCAGAAAACAGCTTTTCAGCGCAGAACAAAGTTGGTTCAGGCAATGCAAGCTGAATCTTGGTCCCACTTTAAATTTACACTCTGTGCATGAATAAAAGCTATTTTGCAACACAGAGAAACATATCTGAAGGTGTTAGAAGTGTTTTGCATGATTTTTGAAGTTAGACTCTGAAATGTCAGAAAACAGCTTTTCAGCGCAGAACAAAGTTGGTTCAGGCAATGCAAGCTGAATCTTGGTCCCACTTTAAATTTACACTCTGTGCATGAATAAAAGCTATTTTGCAACACAGAGAAACATATCTGAAGGTGTTAGAAGTGTTTTGCATGATTTTTGAAGTTAGACCCTGAAATGTCAGAAAACAGCGTTTCAGCGCAGAACAAAGTTGGTTCAGGCAATGCAAGCTGAATCTTGGTCCCACTTTAACTTTGCAGTCTGTGCATGAATAAAAGCTATTTTTCAACACAGAGAAACATATCTGAAGGTGTTAGAAGTGTTTTGCATGATTTTTGAAGTTAGACCCTGAAATGTCAGAAAACAGCTTTTCAGCGCAGAACAAAGTTGGTTCAGGCAATGCAAGCTGAATCTTGGTCCCACTTTAACTTTGCAGTCTGTGCATGAATAAAACCTATTTTGCAACACAGAGAAACATATCTGAAGGTGTTAGAAGTGTTTTGCATGATTTTTGAAGTTAGACCCTGAAATGTCAGAAAACAGCTTTTCAGCGCAGAACAAAGTTGGTTCAGGCAATGCAAGCTGAATCTTGGTCCCACTTTAAATTTACACTCTGTGCATGAATAAAAGCTATTTTGCAACACAGAGAAACATATCTGAAGGTGTTAGAAGTGTTTTGCATGATTTTTGAAGTTAGACTCTGAAATGTCAGAAAACAGCTTTTCAGCGCAGAACAAAGTTGGTTCAGGCAATGCAAGCTGAATCTTGGTCCCACTTTAAATTTACACTCTGTGCATGAATAAAAGCTATTTTGCAACACAGAGAAACATATCTGAAGGTGTTAGAAGTGTTTTGCATGATTTTTGAAGTTAGACCCTGAAATGTCAGAAAACAGCGTTTCAGCGCAGAACAAAGTTGGTTCAGGCAATGCAAGCTGAATCTTGGTCCCACTTTAAATTTACACTCTGTGCATGAATAAAAGCTATTTTGCAACACAGAGAAACATATCTGAAGGTGTTAGAAGTGTTTTGCATGATTTTTGAAGTTAGACCCTGAAATGTCAGAAAACAGCTTTTCAGCGCAGAACAAAGTTGGTTCAGGCAATGCAAGCTGAATCTTGGTCCCACTTTAAATTTACACTCTGTGCATGAATAAAAGCTATTTTTCAACACAGAGAAACATATCTGAAGGTGTTAGAAGTGTTTTGCATGATTTTTGAAGTTAGACCCTGAAATGTCAGAAAACAGCTTTTCAGCGCAGAACAAAGTTGGTTCAGGCAATGCAAGCTGAATCTTGGTCCCACATTAAATTTACACTCTGTGCATGAATAAAAGCTATTTTGCAACACAGAGAAACATATCTGAAGGTGTTAGAAGTGTTTTGCATGATTTTTGAAATTAGACTCTGAAATGTCAGAAAACAGCTTTTCAGCGCAGAACAAAGTTGGTTCAGGCAATGCAAGCTGAATCTTGGTCCCACTTTAAATTTACACTCTGTGCATGAATAAAAGCTATTTTGCAACACAGAGAAACATATCTGAAGGTGTTAGAAGTGTTTTGCATGATTTTTGAAGTTAGACCCTGAAATGTCAGAAAACAGCGTTTCAGCGCAGAACAAAGTTGGTTCAGGCAATGCAAGCTGAATCTTGGTCCCACTTTAACTTTGCAGTCTGTGCATGAATAAAAGCTATTTTTCAACACAGAGAAACATATCTGAAGGTGTTAGAAGTGTTTTGCATGATTTTTGAAGTTAGACCCTGAAATGTCAGAAAACAGCTTTTCAGCGAGGAACAAAGTTGGTTCAGGCAATGCAAGCTGAATCTTGGTCCCACTTTAAATTTACACTCTGTGCATGAATAAAAGCTATTTTGCAACACAGAGAAACATATCTGAAGGTGTTAGAAGTGTTTTGCATGATTTTTGAAGTTAGACCCTGAAATGTCAGAAAACAGCTTTTCAGCGCAGAACAAAGTTGGTTCAGGCAATGCAAGCTGAATCTTGGTCCCACATTAAATTTACACTCTGTGCATGAATAAAAGCTATTTTGCAACACAGAGAAACATATCTGAAGGTGTTAGAAGTGTTTTGCATGATTTTTGAAGTTAGACTCTGAAATGTCAGAAAACAGCTTTTCAGCGCAGAACAAAGTTGGTTCAGGCAATGCAAGCTGAATCTTGGTCCCACTTTAACTCTGCAGTCTGTGCATGAATAAAACCTATTTTGCAACACAGAGAAACATATCTGAAGGTGTTAGAAGTGTTTTGCATGATTTTTGAAGTTAGACCCTGAAATGTCAGAAAACAGCTTTTCAGCGCAGAACAAAGTTGGTTCAGGCAATGCAAGCTGAATCTTGGTCCAACTTTAAATTTACACTCTGTGCATGAATAAAAGCTATTTTGCAACACAGAGAAACATATCTGAAGGTGTTAGAAGTGTTTTGCATGATTTTTGAAGTTAGACTCTGAAATGTCAGAAAACAGCTTTTCAGCGCAGAACAAAGTTGGTTCAGGCAATGCAAGCTGAATCTTGGTCCCACTTTAAATTTACACTCTGTGCATGAATAAAAGCTATTTTGCAACACAGAGAAACATATCTGAAGGTGTTAGAAGTGTTTTGCATGATTTTTGAAGTTAGACCCTGAAATGTCAGAAAACAGCGTTTCAGCGCAGAACAAAGTTGGTTCAGGCAATGCAAGCTGAATCTTGGTCCCACTTTAACTTTGCAGTCTGTGCATGAATAAAAGCTATTTTTCAACACAGAGAAACATATCTGAAGGTGTTAGAAGTGTTTTGCATGATTTTTGAAGTTAGACCCTGAAATGTCAGAAAACAGCTTTTCAGCGCAGAACAAAGTTGGTTCAGGCAATGCAAGCTGAATCTTGGTCCCACTTTAAATTTACACTCTGTGCATGAATAAAAGCTATTTTGCAACACAGAGAAACATATCTGAAGGTGTTAGAAGTGTTTTGCATGATTTTTGAAGTTAGACCCTGAAATGTCAGAAAACAGCGTTTCAGCGCAGAACAAAGTTGGTTCAGGCAATGCAAGCTCAATCTCTGTCCCACTTTAACTTTGCAGTCTGTGCATGAATAAAACCTATTTTGCAACACAGAGAAACATATCTGAAGGTGTTAGAAGTGTTTTGCATGATTTCTGAAGTTAGACCCTGAAATGTCAGAAAACAGCGTTTCAGCGCAGAACAAAGTTGGTTCAGGCAATACAAGCTGAATCTTGGTCCCACTTTAACTTTGCAGTCTGTGCATGAATAAAACCTATTTTGCAACACAGAGAAACATATCTGAAGGTGTTAGAAGTGTTTTGCATGATTTTTGAAGTTAGACACTGAAATGTCAGAAAACAGCTTTTCAGCGCAGAACAAAGTTGGTTCAGGCAATGCAAGCTGAATCTTGGTCCCACTTTAAATTTACACTCTGTGCATGAATAAAAGCTATTTTGCAACACAGAGAAACATATCTGAAGGTGTTAGAAGTGTTTTGCATGATTTTTGAAGTTAGACCCTGAAATGTCAGAAAACAGCGTTTCAGCGCAGAACAAACTTGGTTCAGGCAATGCAAGCTGAATCTCTGTCCCACTTTAACTTTGCAGTCTGTGCATGAATAAAACCTATTTTGCAACACAGAGAAACATATCTGAAGGTGTTAGAAGTGTTTTGCATGATTTTTGAAGTTAGACCCTGAAATGTCAGAAAACAGCTTTTCAGCGCAGAACAAAGTTGGTTCAGGCAATGCAAGCTGAATCTTGGTCCCACTTTAAATTTACACTCTGTGCATGGATAAAAGCTATTTTGCAACACAGAGAAACATATCTGAAGGTGTTAGAAGTGTTTTGCATGATTTTTGAAGTTAGACCCTGAAATGTCAGAAAACAGCGTTTCAGCGCAGAACAAAGTTGGTTCAGGCAGTGCAAGCTGAATCTTGGTCCCACTTTAACTTTGCAGTCTGTGCATGAATAAAACCTATTTTGCAACACAGAGAAACATATCTGAAGGTGTTAGAAGTGTTTTGCATGATTTTTGAAGTTAGACCCTGAAATGTCAGAAAACAGCTTTTCAGCGCAGAACAAAGTTGGTTCAGGCAATGCAAGCTGAATCTTGGTCCCACTTTAAATTTACACTCTGTGCATGAATAAAAGCTATTTTGCAACACAGAGAAACATATCTGAAGGTGTTAGAAGTGTTTTGCATGATTTTTGAAGTTAGACTCTGAAATGTCAGAAAACAGCTTTTCAGCGCAGAACAAAGTTGGTTCAGGCAATGCAAGCTGAATCTTGGTCCCACTTTAAATTTACACTCTGTGCATGAATAAAAGCTATTTTGCAACACAGAGAAACATATCTGAAGGTGTTAGAAGTGTTTTGCATGATTTTTGAAGTTAGACCCTGAAATGTCAGAAAACAGCGTTTCAGCGCAGAACAAAGTTGGTTCAGGCAATGCAAGCTGAATCTCTGTCCCACTTTAACTTTGCAGTCTGTGCATGAATAAAACCTATTTTGCAACACAGAGAAACATATCTGAAGGTGTTAGAAGTGTTTTGCATGATTTTTGAAGTTAGACCCTGAAATGTCAGAAAACAGCGTTTCAGCGCAGAACAAAGTTGGTTCAGGCAGTGCAAGCTGAATCTTGGTCCCACTTTAACTTTGCAGTCTGTGCATGAATAAAACCTATTTTGCAACACAGAGAAACATATCTGAAGGTGTTAGAAGTGTTTTGCATGATTTTTGAAGTTAGACCCTGAAATGTCAGAAAACAGCTTTTCAGCGCAGAACAAAGTTGGTTCAGGCAATGCAAGCTGAATCTTGGTCCCACTTTAAATTTACACTCTGTGCATGAATAAAAGCTATTTTGCAACACAGAGAAACATATCTGAAGGTGTTAGAAGTGTTTTGCATGATTTTTGAAGTTAGACTCTGAAATGTCAGAAAACAGCTTTTCAGCGCAGAACAAAGTTGGTTCAGGCAATGCAAGCTGAATCTTGGTCCCACTTTAAATTTACACTCTGTGCATGAATAAAAGCTATTTTGCAACACAGAGAAACATATCTGAAGGTGTTAGAAGTGTTTTGCATGATTTTTGAAGTTAGACCCTGAAATGTCAGAAAACAGCGTTTCAGCGCAGAACAAAGTTGGTTCAGGCAATGCAAGCTGAATCTCTGTCCCACTTTAACTTTGCAGTCTGTGCATGAATAAAACCTATTTTGCAACACAGAGAAACATATCTGAAGGTGTTAGAAGTGTTTTGCATGATTTTTGAAGTTAGACCCTGAAATGTCAGAAAACAGCGTTTCAGCGCAGAACAAACTTGGTTCAGGCAATGCAAGCTGAATCTCTGTCCCACTTTAACTTTGCAGTCTGTGCATGAATAAAACCTATTTTGCAACACAGAGAAACATATCTGAAGGTGTTAGAAGTGTTTTGCATGATTTTTGAAGTTAGACCCTGAAATGTCAGAAAACAGCTTTTCAGCGCAGAACAAAGTTGGTTCAGGCAATGCAAGCTGAATCTTGGTCCCACTTTAAATTTACACTCTGTGCATGAATAAAAGCTATTTTGCAACACAGAGAAACATATCTGAAGGTGTTAGAAGTGTTTTGCATGATTTTTGAAGTTAGACCCTGAAATGTCAGAAAACAGCGTTTCAGCGCAGAACAAAGTTGGTTCAGGCAATGCAAGCTGAATCTCTGTCCCACTTTAACTTTGCAGTCTGTGCATGAATAAAACCTATTTTGCAACACAGAGAAACATATCTGAAGGTGTTAGAAGTGTTTTGCATGATTTTTGAAGTTAGACCCTGAAATGTCAGAAAACAGCTTTTCAGCGCAGAACAAAGTTGGTTCAGGCAATGCAAGCTGAATCTTGGTCCCACTTTAACTTTGCAGTCTGTGCATGAATAAAACCTATTTTGCAACACAGAGAAACATATCTGAAGGTGTTAGAAGTGTTTTGCATGATTTTTGAAGTTAGACCCTGAAATGTCAGAAAACAGCTTTTCAGCGCAGAACAAAGTTGGTTCAGGCAATGCAAGCTGAATCTTGGTCCCACTTTAAATTTACACTCTGTGCATGAATAAAAGCTATTTTGCAACACAGAGAAACATATCTGAAGGTGTTAGAAGTGTTTTGCATGATTTTTGAAGTTAGACCCTGAAATGTCAGAAAACAGCGTTTCAGCGCAGAACAAAGTTGGTTCAGGCAATGCAAGCTGAATCTTGGTCCCACTTTAACTTTGCAGTCTGTGCATGAATAAAAGCTATTTTTCAACACAGAGAAACATATCTGAAGGTGTTAGAAGTGTTTTGCATGATTTTTGAAGTTAGACCCTGAAATGTCAGAAAACAGCTTTTCAGCGCAGAACAAAGTTGGTTCAGGCAATGCAAGCTGAATCTTGGTCCCACATTAAATTTACACTCTGTGCATGAATAAAAGCTATTTTGCAACACAGAGAAACATATCTGAAGGTGTTAGAAGTGTTTTGCATGATTTTTGAAGTTAGACTCTGAAATGTCAGAAAACAGCTTTTCAGCGCAGAACAAAGTTGGTTCAGGCAATGCAAGCTGAATCTTGGTCCCACTTTAACTTTGCAGTCTGTGCATGAATAAAAGCTATTTTGCAACACAGAGAAACATATCTGAAGGTGTTAGAAGTGTTTTGCATGATTTTTGAAGTTAGACTCTGAAATGTCAGAAAACAGCTTTTCAGCGCAGAACAAAGTTGGTTCAGGCAATGCAAGCTGAATCTTGGTCCCACTTTAAATTTACACTCTGTGCATGAATAAAAGCTATTTTGCAACACAGAGAAACATATCTGAAGGTGTTAGAAGTGTTTTGCATGATTTTTGAAGTTAGACTCTGAAATGTCAGAAAACAGCTTTTCAGCGCAGAACAAAGTTGGTTCAGGCAATGCAAGCTGAATCTTGGTCCCACTTTAAATTTACACTCTGTGCATGAATAAAAGCTATTTTGCAACACAGAGAAACATATCTGAAGGTGTTAGAAGTGTTTTGCATGATTTTTGAAGTTAGACCCTGAAATGTCAGAAAACAGCGTTTCAGCGCAGAACAAAGTTGGTTCAGGCAATGCAAGCTGAATCTTGGTCCCACTTTAACTTTGCAGTCTGTGCATGAATAAAAGCTATTTTTCAACACAGAGAAACATATCTGAAGGTGTTAGAAGTGTTTTGCATGATTTTTGAAGTTAGACCCTGAAATGTCAGAAAACAGCTTTTAAGCGCAGAACAAAGTTGGTTCAGGCAATGCAAGCTGAATCTTGGTCCCACTTTAAATTTACACTCTGTGCATGAATAAAAGCTATTTTGCAACACAGAGAAACATATCTGAAGGTGTTAGAAGTGTTTTGCATGATTTTTGAAGTTAGACTCTGAAATGTCAGAAAACAGCTTTTCAGCGCAGAACAAAGTTGGTTCAGGCAATGCAAGCTGAATCTTGGTCCCACTTTAAATTTACACTCTGTGCATGAATAAAAGCTATTTTGCAACACAGAGAAACATATCTGAAGGTGTTAGAAGTGTTTTGCATGATTTTTGAAGTTAGACCCTGAAATGTCAGAAAACAGCGTTTCAGCGCAGAACAAAGTTGGTTCAGGCAATGCAAGCTGAATCTTGGTCCCACTTTAACTTTGCAGTCTGTGCATGAATAAAAGCTATTTTGCAACACAGAGAAACATATCTGAAGGTGTTAGAAGTGTTTTGCATGATTTTTGAAGTTAGACCCTGAAATGTCAGAAAACAGCGTTTCAGCGCAGAACAAAGTTGGTTCAGGCAATGCAAGCTGAATCTTGGTCCCACTTTAACTTTGCAGTCTGTGCATGAATAAAAGCTATTTTTCAACACAGAGAAACATATCTGAAGGTGTTAGAAGTGTTTTGCATGATTTTTGAAGTTAGACCCTGAAATGTCAGAAAACAGCTTTTCAGCGAGGAACAAAGTTGGTTCAGGCAATGCAAGCTGAATCTTGGTCCCACTTTAAATTTACACTCTGTGCATGAATAAAAGCTATTTTGCAACACAGAGAAACATATCTGAAGGTGTTAGAAGTGTTTTGCATGATTTTTGAAGTTAGACCCTGAAATGTCAGAAAACAGCTTTTCAGCGCAGAACAAAGTTGGTTCAGGCAATGCAAGCTGAATCTTGGTCCCACATTAAATTTACACTCTGTGCATGAATAAAAGCTATTTTGCAACACAGAGAAACATATCTGAAGGTGTTAGAAGTGTTTTGCATGATTTTTGAAGTTAGACTCTGAAATGTCAGAAAACAGCTTTTCAGCGCAGAACAAAGTTGGTTCAGGCAATGCAAGCTGAATCTTGGTCCCACTTTAACTCTGCAGTCTGTGCATGAATAAAACCTATTTTGCAACACAGAGAAACATATCTGAAGGTGTTAGAAGTGTTTTGCATGATTTTTGAAGTTAGACCCTGAAATGTCAGAAAACAGCTTTTCAGCGCAGAACAAAGTTGGTTCAGGCAATGCAAGCTGAATCTTGGTCCAACTTTAAATTTACACTCTGTGCATGAATAAAAGCTATTTTGCAACACAGAGAAACATATCTGAAGGTGTTAGAAGTGTTTTGCATGATTTTTGAAGTTAGACTCTGAAATGTCAGAAAACAGCTTTTCAGCGCAGAACAAAGTTGGTTCAGGCAATGCAAGCTGAATCTTGGTCCCACTTTAAATTTACACTCTGTGCATGAATAAAAGCTATTTTGCAACACAGAGAAACATATCTGAAGGTGTTAGAAGTGTTTTGCATGATTTTTGAAATTAGACTCTGAAATGTCAGAAAACAGCTTTTCAGCGCAGAACAAAGTTGGTTCAGGCAATGCAAGCTGAATCTTGGTCCCACTTTAACTTTGCAGTCTGTGCATGAATAAAACCTATTTTGCAACACAGAGAAACATATCTGAAGGTGTTAGAAGTGTTTTGCATGATTTTTGAAGTTAGACCCTGAAATGTCAGAAAACAGCTTTTCAGCGCAGAACAAAGTTGGTTCAGGCAATGCAAGCTGAATCTTGGTCCCACTTTAAATTTACACTCTGTGCATGAATAAAAGCTATTTTGCAACACAGAGAAACATATCTGAAGGTGTTAGAAGTGTTTTGCATGATTTTTGAAGTTAGACTCTGAAATGTCAGAAAACAGCTTTTCAGCGCAGAACAAAGTTGGTTCAGGCAATGCAAGCTGAATCTTGGTCCCACTTTAAATTTACACTCTGTGCATGAATAAAAGCTATTTTGCAACACAGAGAAACATATCTGAAGGTGTTAGAAGTGTTTTGCATGATTTTTGAAGTTAGACCCTGAAATGTCAGAAAACAGCGTTTCAGCGCAGAACAAAGTTGGTTCAGGCAATGCAAGCTGAATCTTGGTCCCACTTTAAATTTACACTCTGTGCATGAATAAAAGCTATTTTGCAACACAGAGAAACATATCTGAAGGTGTTAGAAGTGTTTTGCATGATTTTTGAAGTTAGACCCTGAAATGTCAGAAAACAGCTTTTCAGCGCAGAACAAAGTTGGTTCAGGCAATGCAAGCTGAATCTTGGTCCCACTTTAAATTTACACTCTGTGCATGAATAAAAGCTATTTTTCAACACAGAGAAACATATCTGAAGGTGTTAGAAGTGTTTTGCATGATTTTTGAAGTTAGACCCTGAAATGTCAGAAAACAGCTTTTCAGCGCAGAACAAAGTTGGTTCAGGCAATGCAAGCTGAATCTTGGTCCCACATTAAATTTACACTCTGTGCATGAATAAAAGCTATTTTGCAACACAGAGAAACATATCTGAAGGTGTTAGAAGTGTTTTGCATGATTTTTGAAATTAGACTCTGAAATGTCAGAAAACAGCTTTTCAGCGCAGAACAAAGTTGGTTCAGGCAATGCAAGCTGAATCTTGGTCCCACTTTAAATTTACACTCTGTGCATGAATAAAAGCTATTTTGCAACACAGAGAAACATATCTGAAGGTGTTAGAAGTGTTTTGCATGATTTTTGAAGTTAGACCCTGAAATGTCAGAAAACAGCGTTTCAGCGCAGAACAAAGTTGGTTCAGGCAATGCAAGCTGAATCTTGGTCCCACTTTAACTTTGCAGTCTGTGCATGAATAAAAGCTATTTTTCAACACAGAGAAACATATCTGAAGGTGTTAGAAGTGTTTTGCATGATTTTTGAAGTTAGACCCTGAAATGTCAGAAAACAGCTTTTCAGCGAGGAGCAAAGTTGGTTCAGGCAATGCAAGCTGAATCTTGGTCCCACTTTAAATTTACACTCTGTGCATGAATAAAAGCTATTTTGCAACACAGAGAAACATATCTGAAGGTGTTAGAAGTGTTTTGCATGATTTTTGAAGTTAGACCCTGAAATGTCAGAAAACAGCTTTTCAGCGCAGAACAAAGTTGGTTCAGGCAATGCAAGCTGAATCTTGGTCCCACATTAAATTTACACTCTGTGCATGAATAAAAGCTATTTTGCAACACAGAGAAACATATCTGAAGGTGTTAGAAGTGTTTTGCATGATTTTTGAAGTTAGACTCTGAAATGTCAGAAAACAGCTTTTCAGCGCAGAACAAAGTTGGTTCAGGCAATGCAAGCTGAATCTTGGTCCCACTTTAACTCTGCAGTCTGTGCATGAATAAAACCTATTTTGCAACACAGAGAAACATATCTGAAGGTGTTAGAAGTGTTTTGCATGATTTTTGAAGTTAGACCCTGAAATGTCAGAAAACAGCTTTTCAGCGCAGAACAAAGTTGGTTCAGGCAATGCAAGCTGAATCTTGGTCCAACTTTAAATTTACACTCTGTGCATGAATAAAAGCTATTTTGCAACACAGAGAAACATATCTGAAGGTGTTAGAAGTGTTTTGCATGATTTTTGAAGTTAGACTCTGAAATGTCAGAAAACAGCTTTTCAGCGCAGAACAAAGTTGGTTCAGGCAATGCAAGCTGAATCTTGGTCCCACTTTAAATTTACACTCTGTGCATGAATAAAAGCTATTTTGCAACACAGAGAAACATATCTGAAGGTGTTAGAAGTGTTTTGCATGATTTTTGAAGTTAGACCCTGAAATGTCAGAAAACAGCGTTTCAGCGCAGAACAAAGTTGGTTCAGGCAATGCAAGCTGAATCTCTGTCCCACTTTAACTTTGCAGTCTGTGCATGAATAAAACCTATTTTGCAACACAGAGAAACATATCTGAAGGTGTTAGAAGTGTTTTGCATGATTTTTGAAGTTAGACCCTGAAATGTCAGAAAACAGCGTTTCAGCGCAGAACAAACTTGGTTCAGGCAATGCAAGCTGAATCTCTGTCCCACTTTAACTTTGCAGTCTGTGCATGAATAAAACCTATTTTGCAACACAGAGAAACATATCTGAAGGTGTTAGAAGTGTTTTGCATGATTTTTGAAGTTAGACCCTGAAATGTCAGAAAACAGCTTTTCAGCG
>NW_027394398.1:0-42309 GCF_049309525.1 Garra rufa | reverse complement strand
GCCACGGGAACGTTTCATTTTGCCAGCTTTGCCACTTATTATATATGTGGACAGTGTATATGCTTAAGTAAAATGTTGATATCAGTTATATAATAAGTAATATAGGCTTGAAAAGTCGGTGTTTCACGGTGGTCGGCCATCCACCAACGTAGGCTACTTGCCCACGTCCCACCTTTCGTTTTTTTATAAAAATTGTATAATAAAATAATTTTTATAGAAATAATATTAATGTAGTTAAGCGGAACAACAGACAATCGTCCGCTTCAGGACGATACAGCAGGTGCAACAGCGCACGAGACGAGTGATCCTGCGAGATGATTGACACAACAATTAATATAGATAGATAGATAGATAGATAGATAGATAGATAGATAGATAGATAGATAGATAGATAGATAGATAGATAAAGTATAAAATAGCAGGGTTTTTTTTTTTCGTTTAAACTTTCTTTTTTAACTCTAGCCTAATATTTTATTTCCCTGGGCCCACCCAGTTGGTGAGCAATCGGTGGATGGCCGAAAGTCCGTGAAACACCGACTCTGCACAAGCCTATCTAGCTATTGATCAACATTTTACCTAAGCATCTAGGCTGTGCAGATTTAACCTAAATTTCAGCAAAATAAAACGTTTCTGTGGCTATATTGGTATATGTATATTACCTGCAGGCACCTATATTTTCTTCTTAATTAACAAAAGTTCACTTTGCGCTCTTGGCTTCTGCCTCCTCTATGGACCTGTCAATCATCTCGCTGGATCGCTCGTCTGGCCAGCTGTTGCTCGTGCTGTATGTAACACCGTGAAAAGCGACTTTTTAAAGTGTTATTTTTATCTAGCTGATGTCAACATTTTACTTGAGCATCTATGCACACTTATAATAACTTAAATCCTGGCGAAATGAAACGTTCTTGTGGCTATGATATACAGTACCTACAATAAAAACATAATTTTCCACCCTGGGTAACCTTCGATTTGCATTACAGTATTTGCACTTACCATCGCTTGTCCAAAACTGAGTATAATGTCTAAAAGATACTCAGATTAAAAAAAAAAAAAAAAAAAAAAACATACAGCAAAATAAAACATGCTGGGTGCAGATTAATATTTATGAAATAAATATTTCTGTGAAAAGAGTTAGAGAAGAAAGCCTAGTCAGAGGACTATCGTCTTGTTGACTCTCCTTTTAATAGAAACAGCAGGTATGCGATCGTTAAAAAAAATAAAAAATCAAGAAATAACGCGACCAAAGCTGTAAATTATTTTAAAGCCTTTATTCTATTGTTTGATTCATTTGTAACTATTTACTTCTTATGTACATTTCTTATGTGATTTTCTAATTGCTTTTCCAATTTTATTATGATTATTTTTAACTGCCTTAGTTATATTATATTTTGATGTAATAAATGTTATTGCACTTGTATGTTTGTTGTTTTAAAGACTGCAAAAGAATTAAAATAAATAACGATCTTTTATTTTGTTGAACGAACAATGGATGGGGTCTCTATGGCTCTGGATGGAGTCACCGGTTTTTCGTTGTCTGAACAAATAAAAAAACGAATAAAGGAGCCGTTTTCTTATTTATGCTTATTTCATTTCAAATTACAAATCAAATGAATAAAAGGTACACGGACCGCAATGGTCTCAGCAAGACTCGCTTTCACCACCTGCTGGTGAAGCGGAAAGCAACAGGCGGCGATTTTGTATCGATGCTCAATTGCTCTTCCTGCCATACCCGGATGTGTAGCATCGAATTGCTTGGCGAATTTGAATCGCTGAATTTTTGGAAGCGAAATAATACGCACCGAAATGTCCTGTCAAGTATCAAAGGTTGTATTGAAATTATTTAGTATTGAAATTTTGAACACTGCAATTGTTAAATTTGTATTTTAAAACAATATGAATATTTAATATTGAAATTGTAAACAATGCAATTGTGAAAGTTGTATTTTAAAATAATCTGTATTATTAACATTGAAAATTTTACAAATGAAATTTTATGTTTCCACTTGAAAAATTCACAGCCTAAATATCCACCCATGTTGAATTGCACAACCTTAAAATGCAAGCACTGTTAATACCATGCATTTTATTTCAGTTAGTGCTATACAGCACCCTGTTTTGCTTCAAAAACATTTGTCAGTATTTTACTTCCATAAAAAACACACACAAACACCTAAATGCTTATTTGTATTTGTTAACACTAATCATACAACATTATATGGGGTTAGATGATTTTTTTTGTAAAACATCATAGATAACTGAAATGAAGTTTGACTTTTTGTTGTCTTAACATTGGTATGTAAAATAATATTTTCTGGGTACAACACATTAAAATGATAAACAAACTGATAGTTATGTGTGAGTTGTAAGGTTACCATTATTTGACTCTGATCCACTGTCCACCCTGAAGGCCCATCGACCGGGAACATTGACATTACTGGAGTTCCTGAGGTTTGCGATGGAGCTGCCGTTGTTTGATCCAGGAATCACAAAGTACTGTGTGGAGTTTATTGTGTCATATCCAGCCTGAAAATGTGTTAAAGCATTATTCATATAAATCATTTATACAGTGCATATAATTTTGTACAGTAGTGAATAGTAACATTTTGTTTTTAATACAGGTTTGTTTTACCTGCACTAGATTTCCAGTTACAGCAATGTCACCATATTTCATCAGAATAAATGAATAATTGCTGCCTGAAATTAAAACCACTTGAAATGATGTTTCCTGAAAGATTAGAAAAAGATAATCACTATAAACTTAACTAATAACTTATTTATAGTTATTTTCTCTGTCACTTTCTTTGCGTATAAATAAGTTAACTACTATGTACTTACATTTAAATTAATAATTTGGTACAATGCACTTAGTGTATATACTTGTTTTTACATTGTACTTATATTTTTAAAAATACCTATGTAATTACATCTGTAATTAATTTCTGTAATTACATCTATAATTACGCAGTTGACCGATCCCTTACGCCTTAACCCACCCATAATCCTACCCATACCACCAAACCTGTCCCTAATCTTACCCGTTTTCCACCTTAATAGAAGCAAAAGTGTTTTGCAATACAATATGACCACAGAAAGTATTGTACTTATTTTTTGATGTAAGTACATAGTAGTTAAGGCCAACTAATATAAAGTGTGACCTATGTCTGAGATAAAGTATTTTACGAATCTTCATTATTGACAGTAATTGAAATTTTAGAAAGTCATTCATTATGCTCACAATTTCTGAGTATATTTATAGTTTTTTCTTTATTTATTTTTTCACTTTTAAAAACTGTTTAACAGTATTACTATAAATTTGGCTGGATCTTTTACAGTTTTCCACCGTATATAGAGTAAAGGAAACTTACCATTAATGAATTAATTTACAAGTTTTCATTGTTCATTTCTAGTTGGTCATTGAGGGCTACCAACAGCACAAAACAGCACTTTAGACATTTAGTTTTTAAGAGCTTGTCAAGAGCTTGTTGTTGTTGGGTTTTTTTTTTTCAGACTGTAACCAAGGCATATGATGTATGAATCTAAAAGAATGCATGAAGACAAATACAACACTCATAGTATAAATTACTGTTACAGAAGACCTTAAGTAGCTTGCTGATTTCATTAAATGGTATAGCCACAGCATTAGAATACACCTTTACTATTACTTTATAGTAAAATTAATAACATGAACAGCTCTTTAGCCAAGTGATATCATGTCATGGCAGCAAGATTACAAGTAGAGGAGCAAACTTATCCTGATAGCATAAGACAGCAAGTTATTAAACAACAGTAAAATGGTGTATTTATGCATTTATGAATGTACTACTTATTTAGATTCACACGGCAATCTCTTTATCTGGAATTATTCACACAGCATGGTAAAACATTTAACCTTTGTGTCATCATTCAGGGAAAACCTGCATTTACCAGGTGGATTTTTGTTTCTGTTGTATCCTCATTCTGTGCATGCTTGGTGGTTTCAGCTCCAGATTTACATTCAGTTTCTCGAGCTGAAACTTTGTTTTAACAACCAGTTATCTGATTGTTTTCCAGGACATACAATATTTTTCATGCACAAATACACACACACCTAAGAATATATGTTCGAGATAAAAACATTTTATGAATTATTATCAACACCACCATAATTTGAAAACAAATGAAAACTGTCACTTGTTCCTTCAGAAGTCATTCTAATTATGCTCACAATTCAGACTTTTTTCTAGCAATTCTGCAAATGAATTTATAGATTCTTCAATACATAAAGAAAGATAAAGCATATACAAGAGAATAAAGAAACAACATGAATGCAGATGTTTGTGACTGCCATCCAGATGTTGCAGCACTAGTGCTTAATTCTGAAAAATGCAGGGAAAAATTGTTAATTTAATTAATTGAACACTGCATACTGTTGTACTGCAAGTACTGCATACTGTAACTTGTAATGCAGTACTTCCAACATTGTTTTAATTAAAGGTCCCATATTGTCAAAATCGAAACTTTCTGGCTTTTTTCATGATAACTGAGGTCTAGGGGCTATGTAACTACCATATGAGTTTCAAAACAGTCAATCCACAGTAAACTGCACACAGCCTGAATAAAGTAGCTGTTCATTTTCACGAGCCACTGTGACTTCCGCAAGGATGTGATGTCTGATCTACTCAGTCATCGCCTTCAGTCACCACCCCGAGCACCAATCACGTCCCACCCTCCTTTTGTCAAACCCAGACAATATCGTGTCCATAACATTGCTAAGCAACAACAACACGAAAACAAGTCGAGAAAACCCTGTTCAGTCGATAGATGTCGAAACTACATCATTACACAGGCTTCAGAACAACGTGAAAATAAGAGACCACTGGCACGTCAGCTTCAGCCTCTTTCACTCAGCCATTCCGGTAAATACACGGATAATGTGTCCCATGATTTGTTCTGGAATTGTTTGATTTGGTTCATTCACAGTTGTTTTCCGGAATCTGTGCGTGCTTTACACACAACCCATAAAGACATGTGACGTTTGGATGTGAGATGTAATGCGACACATACGTTTCACTAAACTGAAACTAACCTGAACAAACTGTGCTTCAGCGCTGATAGTGAGGAGCTGGCTCTGCCCGATCGCCGCTTCATTCCACTTTGCACGTATTTTTTCGTCGTGAAGAGTCGCATGATAACGTGCATCATCACTACAACACTGCCTTTATGGTTCTGGCTTTTGTTCACACAACGCTCGTTCCCGTAATTTTCCAGAATCAGCGCGCATTGTGAAAGGGGCTTTACTAAAGCAACAGTTATGTAGCTTACTGCATTCGGTGTTTGAAAAAGAAAAAACATTAATGATCATTCTGAAATATCCTGTTGAGTATCAGCAGGCTAGGCTCTCTCTATGGCTCTGGGCTCGGCTAAAGCATACATGACCGTAGTTAACTGTGGTTGGCCTGGCTGTGCGTCACTCAGAAAACAACAGGCCAATCAGAAGAGAGGCTCATGAATATTAATTAGATGGGCCAAAATCGACCTGTTTTTGACAGAGCTCCTAAAAAAGGAGCTGTAAAAATATATTGAGATGGATTTTGGCACTTATACCGCAAATATATATTCTTAAGGACATCAACAACTAAAATAAACCTCCAGAAATGTGTACAATATGGGACTTTTAAGTAACAATAAGGCTCAATAAGAACTTTTTGTGGGTATACTGACCACCCAGATATGATAAAGGTTGTGCCTTAAACTAATTCAAATCCTATTTTGATACTAGAACAATTTTTCCCATCCCAACTAGTTTTGACCTGTGGAGTTCCCCAAGGATCTATTCTTTGCCCCATTTAGTTTCGATCCCTCTGGGTTTCATTTTTAAATTGAAAGTTATAAGTATTCATTCATTCAGAACTGTTATTCTGACTTTTTTTATTTTACTTTTTTTTTTGTGGTATTAGGACATTTATAAAATATCTTCATGGAGCATGATCTTTACTTAATATCCTAATGATTTTTGCCATACAAGAAAAATCGATCATTTTGACCCATACAATGGAGTTTTGATTTCATGGTGACTGAGGCTGAGTGCCATGTACAATCATCTCTTTCCTGGTCATTTCTATAAGCATTTTGGGAAAATGTACCTGCAGTGAGTCATCAGATGGGGTCAGTGTTACTCCACATTCAGTGCGCTTGTGTTTTGTAGGCCACTTCTCCAGGCAAAGGCAGCTGACGTCTGAACGAGAGAAACACATCAAAGGATGATTCATGATTTCCCTTAACATTTATCCAGGGCTCTTAGCTTGTGGGCCTCACCGCTTCTCTGCTTTAAGCTCAGATGAGTGGGAGTCTGACTATTAGCAAATGCCCTGTGATCACAGAGGAAAAATGACAGATGAGAGTTATTGATACTTATCCTCCTGAAGGGCGTAGAGATGAAACAGAAACACTTCAGGACCAGTAGGGACCTTCATCACTTTATAATATAAGCATTAAAACTTTAATTAATTGGGAACAATATTTAGGGAGACACTTCAACACATTTTTAGAGAAACGCGTCATCAGCACAATGAGAAATGTTGCATTATCTGGAAATGGCTCTAATAAGCGAGCTACTGTCAAGAGCTTTTCGTCCTTTTTCCTGCCAAGAATAAGAATATTCTCATTATTGTGCGACTTTGGCCCGTAATTAACGTTAGATTAACAAACGCATCAGTCTGCCGGCTGCGTGGCAAGAAATGTATTCTGCTCTTCAAAGGTCAATTAGATGCCGCCGAGTTCAGATTGGTATAATGTCAGATGTCCAAACGCTCGTGTCAGGAGATTCGTTATGTTCTCTCATCTGCCGAGCAAATACTTTCTGATGTGCTTTGAAGGGGACAAGACAATCTCTTTAGTGCAACATCTACATTTAGGGAATAGGGAGTGCAACCTGCACACTGTGATGAGCTTCTTTTTTTTTTTTTTGCAAATACACTACCAATCAAAAGTTTGAAATAACTAAGGTTGTTTTTAAAAGAAGTCTCTTTTGCCAACAAAGTTTGCATTTATTTGATGTGTATGTATGTATATATATATATATATATATATATATATACACACACACACACACACAGTCAAGCCTGAAAGTATTCATAACCCTGGCAAATTCTGACTTAAAGTTACTTATTCAACCAGCAAGTTTTTTTTTTTTGTTTTTTTTTGACAAGAAATGACACAGGCTTCTCCCAAAAGATAATAAGATGATGTACAAGAGGCATCATTGTGGAAAAAAAAAATTATTCTCAGCTTTTTCTTACATTTGAACAAAAAATGTCATGTCCAAAATTATTCATACCCTTTGCAAACGGTCACAGTCTGTGGGAAAATCCAAAGTTCTATACCATTCCAAATAGTCCAAGTTGTTCTAAAGCATGCTAATTACCCTAATTCATTTGGGAACAGCTGTTTTAATCAACTCAACAGGTAAAAAACAGAAGCTCTCTTCTGTTGGTTTGTGGACAGTCATGGCTAAGACAAAGGAGTTCACTGAGGACCTGTGGTTGCGCATTGTGGCTGCTCACAAGTCAGGAAAGGGCTATACATATCTAAATGTTTTGAAGTTCCAGTGACTAAAGTGAAAAGTATTATTAAAAAATACAAGAAGTTCTGCACTGTGAAAAATCTCAGGGGACATGGTCAGAAGCCAAAAGTGATACATGTGCTGGCCAAGAGGATAGTGTGTGAGGTAAAAAAGAATTCAAGGATAACCACCAAGGCCATCCTGATAAATCTGGGGTCTGCTGGTGGCAACATCTCAAGGCAGACGGTCCAAAGGACACTGCACACCGCTGGGTTCCACGGACGCAGACCAAGGAGGAAATATATATTTCAGTTTAATAAAATTTCAAATCTGAATATATTTAATAAAAAGAGAGTTTTTTGCACCATTACTCCAGTCTTTAGTGTCACGTGATCATTCAGAAATAATTCTAATATGCTGATCAAAAACATTTCTTCTTCTTATCAGCATTGAAAACAGCAGTGCTGCTTCATATTTTTGTGGAAACCATATACTACCATTTAACAGTTTAGGGCAAATCTTGAATTTTATTATTCTTATACAGTAAAGACATTTATAATAATATGTTATACATGTCTTTACTATATAATAATAATAATAATAATAATAATTTGTATACAAAATATTTTTATTATTTATTATTTACAAATAAATGCTGTTCTTTTGAACTTTCTATTCTATTTTTTTTACCAGCCATTTTATCCTTTTTGTAATCATGTAAACACAAAGACAAAACAACTAAATGAACATTGTTTCTTTTATGTGTAAATGTTTACAGTTTTTTTTTTTGTTCCATCCATATTGTTTTTTTATTTTTATTTTTTTATTAAACATTTGCTTAGAAAATACAAATGTGAGAAAACAGAGGAAGGAAAAGAGCCAAGGGTTCAAGAATGGCCAAACAATATATAGCAATTAAAATTCAAAAGAGTTAAAATAAATAAATAAATAATGAAAAACAACAACAACAACAACAACAACAAAAAACATAAAATTTGAAATGTAACGCAATGAATCAATGTCAGTTTATGGTTATTTACTATAAATCATATGTTCTTCTTTTTTACCTCCATAAACGGTATACTACTGTAAAAGTACATGTAATTATCCAATACAGTTTTTAATCATATATAGTAGGGGAACTTACAGTTAACCATTTAACGGGTTTTTACTGTAGCATTTTTACAATCTTTTACTGTTAAATTCACGGTCATTTTTTACAGTGTACTGAAAAACATTTAGAAAGCATTATTTTTATGTTAGCATTAGTTTTAGTCTCATTTCTCAATTAGCACAGTTTACCCCACTCTCCTCCCGTACCACAGAAACATTATTGTCAGCGTCTTAGTGAAATCAAACCTGTATCTTCTGAGAGTTGCTAGCAAATTTGTTGAGCAAGAACAGCTGTGAATGCAAAAAAAATCAACATCTTAAATAAGATCTCTAACTATTGTGGAGTGCAGGGACAGTGTGTATAAGAGAGAGAGAGAGAGAGAGAGAGAGAGGTGACAGTCATTTTGAGCTGCAGTTGCCACTGCATCTAAGCTCTCGTATCTTTACATCTCATGTCTATGGTCGGTCACCTAGCAACGCTTCACGGCTTGTTAATTGCTCTGGCGGCACCTGTGGTTTCTAATGATGCTGGTACTGATGCAAATGTGGAATTCCTTTAATCAGAGCATGGAGGAATTAGCATCTCTGTCCCCGTGTCTACAGCCAGAAACAGACTGTGAGTGAATGAGTAAGACTCACACAGTGCTGCAGAGACAGATGTAACAAACAGACTGAATACTTGAAAAAAATACTTTGAAGATGAAATCAAACTTGGCCCTATTAACTCTAAAGGGGTCATCGGA
Organism: Garra rufa; assembly: GCF_049309525.1. Taxonomy (NCBI): domain Eukaryota; kingdom Metazoa; phylum Chordata; class Actinopteri; order Cypriniformes; family Cyprinidae; genus Garra; species Garra rufa. Next base: position 32,913 of record NW_027394398.1, on the reverse strand, counting down.
TGACATTTTCCACAAGTTGATATGATTCTTTAGGGTCTTAATGAGAAGTCTATAACATACTTTGGTTAAAATTTCTCAATGGTAGTGTAAAAAAACACTCTTTTTACCTTTTCAAAATCAGCCCTTTTTAGAGCAAGCTATTCTGTTGCATGCTCCTTTAAATGATAATGAGCTCTGCTTGACCTGCCCCTCTCTGCCGTGGGATGACGAGCCGTAATGCTTACTTTAACCTCGTTTAGCGGCTAAACTTGCTAACAAGCACACTATTAAGAAAGGCCATTTGCAAAGATGCACAATACTCACTTCTGCTGTGGGTAAAGCTGCATACAAGCATTTGCACAACATAGATCGGGATCGGCACTTTCCTTTCAAAAACGAAAGTAACATTAATACTCTGCTTCTTCAGCGGCTCAGATGTCGGGGGTAAATGACAACTGCTATGTTCATTATTACATCTAACAACAGAACACAGAGTCACACAATGGCGATCGGAGTCAGACTGTTTCAGCTCGGTGAGGGCGGGTCTAAGGTAAGGCGCTCATGTCAATCAACTATCATGGAAGCGGCCTCTGTCTGTGTGACATCACACCAACAATAAGCTGAGAATGACCTGATTTTTAAAAGGGGATATTACTTTTATAGATTAAAAAATACCACTAAGTGGATTTTTATCATTGTAGGGTGGTTGTGCATACAAACTGCCAACACAAAATTCAAAATATTAAGAAAAATTGCCTTTAAAGTTGTCCAAATGAAGTTCTTAGCAATGCATATTAATCAAAAACTAAGTTTTGATATATTTACGGTACATGATCTTTACTTAATATCCTAATGATTTTTGGCATCTTTTGGCAAAGAAAATCTATAATTTTGACCCATACAATGCATAGTTGGCTACTGCTACAAATACTGTATACCTGTGCTACTTAAGACTGGATTTGTGGTCCAGGGTCACATTTCTGGTCTCATAATGCATGATTTCTGGTTGTATATTCTGTTTTATTCATAAATGCAGATGAATGTTATTGTCAGACTAGAGCTGTGTTTTTCAGATGGACAAACCAGCTGAGAAAGTAAAAGATTTGAGCTAAATTAAATAGCAGTACTATATTTTTTGTTAATTAATCTAAAAATATTCTGTAAAATATACATTTATGTGGTTTAAAAGTAAATTAAATTTTAATAAAAAAATTTCATGTTCTTACACTTTAATTTAACTAACTTAACTAGTACACAACACCTATGTCTTTCTGAAATGAGTAAAATAACATGTTCTTTAATGATTACATATTCATTCTGATATTTATATTATTTTAATAAAGTTAACTTAAATAATACACAAACAAAAGCAATTGCCGTAATTTCTTAAAAATCTCTTCTCTCTGAAACATGACTAACATGAAATGACATTTTTCATTTCATATTTCCTGAAATTTTTACAATAAATTTAACAAAATTAACTAATGACAAACACTTACTATAACAGTATTTTTTTTCAATCTGGTTTTCTTTTTTCTAAAATATAACTAATATGAAATATTACGTTTTTTATGATCTTCAATTTTTATTTTAATATCGTATTTGAATAAAGTTAACAGTTTTAACTATTGCAAAGTGACTTATCCTTAAAAACTCTTATTTTCTTTCTGAAATATATGTAATGTTGAGTTTTTATTGAGTTCTTCAGGATCTTTAATGCTTTTTAAAAAATATTTCAACAGTGTCTTTCTCTTCTTTATGAAATATGAATTTTGAAAAAGATTGTGTAATTTGTCAAGCATGCAAACTCACATCCTTGTGATGTAGTAACTCTTCCTTAAAAATTCCTCTTAAAAGGTGCAATAAAAAGATCAAACCATGATTTTACAAATATAGAAATGTTAAGAATCAGTGCTTAATTTGATGGTTTCTTCTCTTCTGGTATGAGAGCCGTGGAGCATGCGGTGTAAAATGAGAAAACTTTCATCTTCTAAAATTCTTTAATATCATGTGCAACCTATTCAAAATCATTCTCATTTTGCAGATGCTTTAAGCAGAGAGGCATTGAAGCGCTTGAAAGCACGGCCCGCTGTAGCAGAAAGTCTCTCGCTCAAGGACACAATGGAAACTCAGCAGAAACGCAACCTCAGCACTCGCCTCCAGCCCGAATCCCAGAGGGGTGAGTGATCTTGAACAGGCTCTTTCATACACACACACCACCAGCAGTAAACGCTGGCCTTTCTGCCGTATGAGCGCACTTACTAGTGACTCCACAGACCTATGCTGTCCAGTAAATACACTCTTCGATTCTGATTTGCATCTTAAATCACTAACCTGGAGTGGTCGGATGTGCTGATGGTTGCTTTGGTAACCTCTGGCAGAAAGAAATTGGAAGAGGAGAGATTATCAGGCCCCGACCTTCATCTTTCATCCGGACTGCCGCTCAAGTGGCTTTTGTTTGTTTGTTTGTTTTTTAAAAACCTCTTCAGACCTGCTGAAGGACTGGAAATGACTTTCCCTTCTCCATTATGTTACTGTAGTCGCTGCATACTGAGAAACAAACAAACATGGAAAGTGTGATAAAGTCGCAAACACTCTAGATCAGGAGTGATACAAGAAGTCAAATACATCAGTATGTGTGTGAAGACTGAAACACAAACAGTGGAAATTACAGTGCAAATGAAAACTGTGCTGAGAGATGGTAAAGCCAAGATGACTTTAAATGTAAAATGTGTCAAAACTTGAAAGATTTAAACTGAATTTTGTTGCCCGACCTGAACTGTTTCAAAAGTTGTATTATATAAAAAAGGCTTTTATTTGCACTGGGGGAAAAAAGAACCAATTTTTTTACTCAGAAATTGCTTGTTTTTGTTAGAAATGTAAGTCAAAAGTTTACATACACCTTGCAGAAACTGCAAAACTGAATAAGATATTTCACATAAAAGACATTTAAATGTAGTCCACAAGAGAAATTAATAGTTGGATTTATAAAAACGACCCCGTTCAAAAGTTTACATACACTTATGTTACCTGAATGATCCACAGCTGTTTTTTTGTTTGCTTTGTTTTGTTTTTTGTTTTTAGGGATAGCTGTTCATGAGTCCCTTGTTTGTCCTGAACAGTTCATTCCTTCAGGTCCCACAAATTATTTGGTGTTTCAGCATGTTTGTGTATTTGAACTAGAGGTCTGCGCGGGACTGCTTTTCTAGTCCCGCTCCCGCCCGCTCCCGCGAGGTTTTATTCCGCACCCACCCGCTCCCGCTATATATTCAGGCTTTGTTCACCCGCTGCCCGCTTAGAATAATTTTCTTCCCGACCCGACCGTTCCCGCTAAATTTAGTTCTCGTTTCCAGAATCTCACATTTAACCATTAGGAAACAATACCGGGTATATAAAACTTTTTTCGCAATACATCCATTATATTTCCATTTTCCACTTTTAAGACGTGGCTATTATAGCCCTTCATTTCAGCCAGTCATAGATCAAATGCGTTCTAAAATGATATTTCAGACATTCAATGGTGATAAAAAATGCAGTGCTGGTGGAAACACCAGACCAGGCTACCATGACTACCATGAACATGATCAAGAGCGGCTCGGACGGTCCTGTCTGCAGCATTGAGCGCATCTTCAGGGTTACGCGTTCAAGTGCACGCAATAGGATAAAGCTTGCCACAAAGCACCGGCAAAAATAATTACCATGACTGTGAAATATAGTAAGGAGATATTTTAATAATTTATAAACTGTTTTCTGAGTCAGCGATGATGAAGTTAACGATGCTCATTGCTCCTCATCCATCTCCTCATTGGACGCGTCTTTAAAGAAAAATGCATCTTTACAGATTAGCTACATAATAAAAGAGTTTTTGTTTTCGATTTGTTTTATTTCGTTAAGTACTAATTTAAAGCTTTCTACAAATATATTTATCATGTCTGACAAAAACAAAACAAAACAAAAAAACGGTTAAATAGTTTATACCTAAAAAGCGTTTTGGTTTTCACTCTCTGGAAATGCGCCTAATAGCGAACATTATTATTAGGCTATTATTTCAATATTATTTAAATCTATAGATTTTATTTTAGCCAATTCGTGATTTGAGAAGGCAAATTCAAACATAGAGTAGGTCAATTTACTGTCTCCCGCCGCCGCTTGAGTTACTTTAAGAAACTAAAAGCTTACATTTAACGAACAAAAAAATGCTCCAAACGTTTTTTTTTTTCCTTAATTAACTTAATAAAAAAGAAACAAAATTATAACCACTTTGTCATTTCATGCAAAACTGAACTATTTTAATTGCCATAACAGTAGTATAAGTTGTTTTAGCAAAGGGGAAAAAAGATGGGCTCGGGTCAGGAGTTAACAACCACACTGTTTGCGAAAAATCAGTCAGCATAACCTTATGAAGATTTTGGCAGTCCAAACATGGCTTTGCGCTCTGGAGTAATGTGATAAACTGATAAACAGTTGCCCACAGAAAAAACACCAGTAGTACCCTCACTTTCCGCGCCTATGAGACATTGCCAGTAAAATGCATGATTCTGAAAGCACCGGTTCATGAGTGTATAGCGAGTGCATAACAGTTTTGAGCGCAGAATGTAGCCTACAGGTGCTCGATAAGAATGAGTAAAGCGCAGATTTGCTGTTCAGAAAAGACGTCGGGAACGGGATATTGTTACCGCCCGCTCCCGTTCAAATTACACCAGAGTTACCGACCGCAACCGCTTTTATTTGGAAATTTATTCCCGCGTCGCAAGAAATCTGGTCGGGTCCCGCGGTTCCCGCGGGAGAGCCGCGGGAATGCAGACCTCTAATTTGAACCCTTTCCAGCAATGACTGTAAGATTTTGAGATCCATCTTTTCACACTGAGCTCATATGCAACTATTACAGAAGCTCACTGATGCTTCAGAAGGAAACACGATGCATTAAGAGCCGGGGAGTGAAAACTTTTGGAATTTGAAGAATAGAGTAAATTTAAGTTATTTTGAAACATGTAAGTACCTTCTGTAACTTCTAAAGGTCAGTACTAAATGAAAAAATAAAAATAAGAAAAACGTACACACTTTCATTCTGTTCAAAAGTTTTCGCCCCCTGGCTCTTAATGCATTGTGTTTCCTTCTGAAGCATCGGTGAGCATCTGAACCTTCTGTAATAGTTGCATATGAGTCCCTCAGTTGTCCTCAGTGTGAAAAGATGGATCTCAAAATCATACAATCATTGTTGGTAAGGGTTCAAATACACAAAAATGCCGGAAAACCAACAAATTTGTGGGAACTGAAGGATTTTTCTGAAGAGCAGAGGGCAGTTTAACTGTTCAGGACAAACAAGGCACTCATGAACAACCATCACTAAACAAAAAAAAAACACAGCTGTGGATCATTCAGGTAACTAAAAAGTATTAAGTGCATGTAAACTTTTGAACAGGGTTTTTTTATATATACGAATATACATATAAATCAGGTTTTAAACTGCAAATGCATGTTAGTTTGACATCAGATTTGAATCCCATTTGTAAACATAACATTTAATGTGTCTGGACTGCAAGCAGCTAGTGATTTCAGTCGGATATAGCAAAATGTATAAATAAATGAATTGTATTTCTGCCGCCTATCTGAACAAGCCGAAAAGTTTCACATTCTCGTACGTACAAACTGGCTATTTCCACAAAACATCCAGTATCACTGAATTATGTACGAAAGATCTTTAGTGAATTTTTCAACTGTGACATCTCTGAACTGGTAAAGCCTGTGCAGCAAGAGTGAATATAAATGTCTGGCAAATAATTCATGTCAGTCAGTGTGTGTGCTTACGTGAAGAGAGGCGTTAAAAGATGAAACCCTGTTCATTTCACACAGGCACACAAGCCAAAATATACCAATAGAAAACACACACACACACACACACACACACACACACACACACACACACACACACACACACTATACTAATGCACAGCCTGCATGATAAATGAAAGTGGCGTGTCACATGCTGTAAACACATTTCACTGCTCAAATGAGAGCGACACAACGGCTCTGGTCCAAAACCCAGCGAGTGGCCTACATATGCTGCAGGAAAAGTTCACCACAAAATGAAAATGTCTTTAAACTTTACTCACCCTCAGGCTGTCCAAGAGTTTTTCTTCATCAGAACAGATTTAAAGAAATGTAGCATCACAATACTTGCTCACCAATGGATCCTCCGCAGTCAATGGGTGCCGTCAGAATGAAAGTCCAAACTGCTGATAAAAATATCACAATAATTCACTGGTAATCCACACCACCCCAGTCCATCAATTACCATCTTTTGAAGCAAAAACCTGCATGTTTGTAAAAAACAAATCCATCATTAAGAAATGTAGCATCACAAAACTTGCTCACCAATGGATCCTTTGCAGTGAATGGGTGCCGTCGGAATGAGAGTCCTAACAGATGATAAAAACATCACAATAATCCACAAATAATCCACATCAATTAACATATTCGAAGCAAAAACCTGCATGTTTGTACGAAACAAATCCATCATTAAGGAATGTTGCATGAAAATACTTGCTCACATATGGATCTTCTGCAGTGAATGGGTGCCGTCAGAATGAGAGTCCAAACATCTAATAAAACATCACAATCCACAAATAATCTACATTAGTTAACATCTTTTGAAGCAAAAACCTGCATGTTTGTAAGAAACAAATCCATCATGAAGAAATGTAGCATCAAAATCACTGATCTATAATAGAGAACTGGATAGCTCATGACGTCATAAAAGTGAAGCCACCGCGCCGCCATATTAGTATTCCCTACTATTCGCATACATTCCATTGAATGGAAAGGAAATTATACGATTTCATTGAGAAAACATCACATAACAAGTCAGCGTTTTTTAATCTGAAGTCTCACTATACATTTTCACAACACAAACGTCCTAAGCATGCAAACAGTTATTTGTTTATTGTCGGGAATTCCCTCTGCTTATTATCAGATAGGTTACTAATACCATATACATGGTTTTGTTTATTATTTCCTGCATAATTAGGTACATAAATAAATATATTTTCGTATTGGATCAGTTAACTCACCTGTGTCTGCAAATGCATGGCTGACACACCCACCTAAACGATTTCAATATATATTGCTTATCCAGCGCGAAAAGACCATGATAAACATTCCAGATAACATCTTAAGTATAATTTATTTACATACACATATCCTAAAAACTAATGCTGTGTGAATGAAATGCTTCAAATCGGATGATTTTAGGTCAGTGATTTACATGTAAACTCAATGGCGCACTCTGCCGGTAGGGAATAGTAAGATGGCGGATCGAACACTTCCGGTGGCTTCACTGCCTAACGGCAGTTTAGAACGCAATGAGCAATCCAGTCATTATATAGATCAGTGATCAAAATACTTGCTCACCAATGGATCCTCTGCAGTGAATGGGTGCCGTCAGAATGAGAGTCCAAACAGCTGATAAAAACATCACAATAATCCACATCAATTAACATATTTGAAGCAAAAACCTGCATGTTTGTAAGAAACAAATCCATCATTAAGAAATGTAGCATCACAATACTTGCTCACCAATGGATCCTCTGCAGTGAATGGGTGCCGTCAGAATGAGAGTCCAAACAGCTGATAAAAACATCACAATAATCCACATCAATTCACATATTTGAAGCAAAAAACCTGCATGTTTGTAAGAAACAAATCCATCATTAAGGAATGTTGCATCAAAATACTTGCTCACCAATGGATCTTATGCAGTGAATGGGTGCCGCTAGAATGAGAGTCCAAACATCTAATAAAACATCACAATCCACAAATAATCCACATTAGTTAACATCTTTTGAAGCAAAAAACCTGCATGTTTGTAAGAAACAAATCCATCATTAAGGAATGTTGCATCAAAATACTTGCTCACCAATGGATCCTCTGCAGTGAATGGGTGCCGTCAGAATGAGAGTCCAAACAGCTGATAAAAACATCACAATAATCCACATCAATTCACATATTTGAAGCAAAAAACCTGCATGTTTGTAAGAAACAAATCCATCATTAAGGAATGTTGCATCAAAATACTTGCTCACCAATGGATCTTATGCAGTGAATGGGTGCCGCTAGAATGAGAGTCCAAACATCTAATAAAACATCACAATCCACAAATAATCCACATTAGTTAACATCTTTTGAAGCAAAAAACCTGCATGTTTGTAAGAAACAAATCCATCATTAAGGAATGTTGCATCAAAATACTTGCTCACCAATGGATCCTCTGCAGTGAATGGGTGCCGTCGGAATGAGAGTCTAAACAGCAGATAAAAACATCACAATAATCCACAAGCAATCCAAACCACTCCAGTCCATCAATTAACATCTTTTGAAGCAAAGACCTGCATGTTTGTAAGAATCAAATCCACCACTAAGGGCTAAAAAATATGCCTTTTTTCCAGTGAAAAATGTCTGAATCAGGAGAGAAATCTTCACAGATCAAGTATCATTTACAAGCCAAAACAGTTATTATGGATAATGGATTTTAGAAAGAAGCGATGATTTAAATGAAAACATGATTTAAAATGTTGTCATCACAAGACGTTAACTCTGTCCCAAAAAAAGTAGGTGACATCATCATGCTGACTTTAGAAAATTGCTAAATGCTCAAATAGTTACTTAAAAAGAAAATAGTTAACCGTCTAATTAAAGATGGACAGTGTATTTGAACTTGCCAATGCTAAACTCTGTCGGAATCAGTTGTGAAGTGTCTGCAGTATGAACAGAATATCAATGTGCCTCTGAGTTACAGAAACTCTTTGGTTTTAATAAAGTGAAGTATTTCTGTGCATGCTAAAATAGGTTGAGAGAGAACAAGTGGAAAGACGCAGAAGAGAACAAAACATGAACAAAGACTTTTCAAGCAGCTCAGTATTTGACAGGTCTAACATGAGCTTGTGATTTCAACATCACAATGTTATTTCAACTAGTCGCTTTCTAGATTCTCTGAAATAGATGTTTGACTATAACTATAAAGTCTGGCTCACTCTACACTCTTAAAGGTGCTTCACGATGCCATGGAAGAACTCTAAAGCACCTTTATTTTTAAGAGTGTATAGCTTATTCTGACTAAAATACAGCACTTTTGATGATTGTTTCAGAAGGTAAATGTAATTTTCAGAATTTTCAGTGTCACATAATCCTTCGGAAATCATTCTAATATGACGATTTAATGCTCAAGATGTTAAAAACAGTTGTGCCGCTTTATATTTTTGCGAAAACCATGACATTTTATACATTAAATAAAAAACACCAGACTGACTATCAACACATGTCATGTGGCCATTTTAAAATAGTCTCAACTGTAACTGTTCAGCAAATACATTAACACAAGAAAGCCAGAGCTAAAGCAATCGACTAATGTTGGTACTGTAACCCAAGAGCTGCTAAAAAGAGACCGATCACCCCGCTTGTGTTTGTTCACCGTGTCGGATGAGCGGCCTGATCGATGTGTTCGAGTGCGACCATAGATTAGTGATTATATGAGCCGGGATCAATAGGACAAGGACGATTTTCCTCTGTATATTTGTCTCACTGGCAGGTTCGCCCGCCATATTTACATAAAATCGATCAGAAACACACGCTGTTTGGGATGGTAATTGGACGACTCTATAACGCAGCAATTCGATTTAATTCTATCAGTTCCCACATATACAATGTTTTCAGATTTAGCCACAGCAAGATCTATAATGGAAATTTGTAGGAGAGATAATACAGTGTTATTAAATTATGCACAGAAAAAGTAAAAGTAAGTAAACCCTTTGAAAAGGCTTCTGTTTTGTCAATATATGTGGGTGAACTAATAGTGGATTTTCATTAGAACAGCACTGACAGAAAATGTGATATAATTTATGTAATAACACCCTGCTGAAAATGCCTAAAACAGATGATTTGCTAGTTTGTGTACAAACCTCTCTAAAATCAGGCAACAAAACAGCTTTACCAAGATTAGGTACCAATTTAGACCAGCAAACCAGTTTAGGCTGGGATAAGATTTTTTTTTTTTTTTTCAGCACAACAGTCAGAAAAGACAACCAAATCCTACCAAAATACTTTTATATAAATAAATATTGCGCCACTTGTTGCCCTACAAATAAATACATTAATAAATAAATTTAAAAATGTTAAAAAACACACATAATTTTACTTTCCAAAACCATAACTATTAAAAAACTGAAATAAAACAAATATTAGATGAAACACTTGGCTACTAACTGAAATAAAACAAATTGAAGTACTAAAATTCTCTAAAATAAATCTAAATTTACATGTTTAAAAAATAAATAAATAAATAAATATTGGATCACTTGTTGCCCTACAAATAAATAAATGAATATTTTTAGTACTATATAAAAATATATAAAACACGCAATATTTTTATTTCAATCCCATTCCATATGTTTTTTTTAAATCAGTGATGTTATAGTGAACTATAACTATTAAAAATACTGAAACAAAACATAAATATTAGATGAAATACTTGGCTACTAACTGAAATAAAACAAGTTGAAGTACTAAAATAACCTAAACTAAAACGGAAATAAAAAATAAATCTAAATTTACATGTTTAAGACAACATATAAATAAATAAATAAATAAATAAATAAATAAATAAATAAATAAATAAATAAATATTGGGTCACTTGTTGCCCTAAAAATAAATAAATAAGTGAATGAATAAATGAATGAATGAAAAATAAAAAATAAAAAATAAAATTTAGGACGACATAAAAATATATAAAACAGTAAATAAAACACATAATTTTCCTTTCAATCCTATTCCATATGTTTCTTTTTATTATTCAGTGATGTTATAGTGAACTAAAACTATAACTATTAAAAATATACTGAAACAAAACATAAATATTAGATGAAATACTTGGCTACTAACTGAAATAAAACAAGTTGAAGTACTAAAATAACCTAAACTAAAACGGAAATAAAAAACAAATCTAAATTTACATGTTTAAGACAACATATGAATAAATAAATAAATAAATAAATAAATAAATATTGGGTCACTTGTTGCCCTAAAAATAAATAAATAAGTGAATGAATAAATGAATGAATGAAAAATAAAAAATAAAAAATAAAATTTAGGACGACATAAAAATATATAAAACAGTAAATAAAACACATCATTTTCCTTTCAATCCTATTCCATATGTTTCTTTTTATTATTCAGTGATGTTATAGTGAACTAAAACTTTAACTATTAAAAATACTGAAACAAAACATAAATATTAGATGAAATACTTGGCTACTAACTGAAATAAAACAAGTTGAAGTACTAAAATAACCTAAACTAAAACGGAAATAAAAAAAAAAATCTAAATTTACATGTTTAAGACAACAAATAAATAAATAAATATTGGGTCACTTGTTGCCCTAAAAATAAATAAGTGAATGAATAAATGAATGAATGAAAAATAAAAAATACAAAATAAAATTTAGGACGACATAAAAATATATAAAATATATATAAAAATTTCCTTTCAATCCTATTCCATATGTTTCTTTTTATTATTCAGTGATGTTATTGTGAACTAAAACTATAACTATTAAAAATATACTGAAACAAAATGTAAATATTAGATAAAATACTTGGCTACTAACTAAAATAAAAAATAAATCTAAATTTACATGTTTAAGAAAGACAATAAATAAATAAATAAATAAATAAATAATGGGTCACTTGTTGCCATACAAGTAAATATATTTTTTTAGTTTGACACAAAAAAAAATCTATCAGTAAATAAAAATATATAAAACCGTAAATAAAACACAATTTTCCTTTCAATTCCATTCCATATGCATTTTTTTCAATCAGTGATGTTATTTGGAACTAAACCTATAACTATTAAAAATACTAAAACATACATATTAGATTAAATAATTGGCTTTGAACTGAAATGAAAGTTGATGTATCAAAATTACTCAAACTGTAACTGAAATAAAAAATAATAATTTAAATTTACATGTTTAAAAAAGACAATATTTTTAAAAAAATTACAGAAAACTTTAACTAATATAAAAATACTCATAAATAATGCTAAGCAATAATAAAGCAATGAAGTGTTCATAAATAATACAAATAAGTCCGTGATAATTCTGGTTGACACTATTTTTAAGACCCAAGTGGAATTAACCGAGATATTTGATATTCAGTGAACATCATGCACTTTTCACTTTCAATAATACCTTTCGTGTTTTGTGTTACAACAACAGACAGAAGCTTTGCAGAGCTACAACACGAGCCAGACAACCGACAGTTTTGAAGGTTTCCAAACAGCTAATGTCATTCTGGCTTTGGGCCTCCAGACACACAATAAAAAGCACTCAGGTAGATATATAACAAACTCAGAGGTCCGCACATCTGAGCTCGAGCAGAAGCCTTCCAGGAGGTAAACTTGAGAAGCATGTGTGTTCATTAAACTGCCTTTAAGTACAAGAGCATGAAGTTCTGCTCCTGTGCAGACAAAATATTTACTGCATATATTGATTAAACATTAAGTTTGTTCTTGAATTTTGCGGGATGAGTGTTTGCCTTAAGCTATTAATCACTGCAATAGAACCTTCCAGAACATTTTGCAAAATAAACACAATCCCTTTAAATGGCACAAAAATAAAAACAGCATTAATAACCCTGGAAACAGAATCAAACTATAAATAAACCGCTATGGCAGCCAAAACGCCTATAACATTATCTCTCTGCTCCAAAACCTAGTTAGCTGCCTTTTAGGATGTGAATGCAGGCAACATGCTGAAATCACCCTCAGGTCATCCAAAATGTAGATGAGTTTGTTTCTTCATCAGATTTGGAGAAATGTAGCATTACATCACTTGCTCACCAATGGATCCTCTGCAGTGAATGGGTGCCGTCAGAATGAGTGTCCAAACAGCTGATAAAAACATCACAATAATCCACAAGTAATCCACTCCAGTCCAGTCCATCAATTATTGTCTTGTGAATTAAAAAGCTGCGAGTTCTTAAAAAAAGTATTGTGTTTAGAGCCATTTTGAACGACTTTTTCACTTGAGAAAGCAATTTTAGCTGGAAACCATGATTTGAAGTCAAAAATGTGTTTTTAACGGATTTGTTTCTTACAAACACAGCTTTTTGCTCCACAAGATGTTAATTGATGGACTGAAGTGGTGTGGATTATTGTGATGTTTTTATCAGCTCTCATTCTGACGGCACCCATTCACTGCTAGGATCTATTGATGAGCAAGGGATGTACAGGTGCATCTTAATAAATTAGAATGTCATAGAAAAGTTCATTTATTTATTCAACTCAGATTGTGAAACTCGTGTAGTAAATAAATTCAATGCACACTGAAGTAGTTTAAGTCTTTGGTTCTTTTAACTGTGATGATTTTGGCTCACATTTAACAAAAATCCACCAAGTCACTATCTATCTCAACAAATCAGAATATGGTGACATGCCAATCAGCTTAACACCTGCAAAGGTTTCCTGAGCCTTTAAAATGGTCTCTCAGTTTGGTTCACTAGGCAACACAATCATGGGGGAGACTGCTGATCTGACAGTTGTCCAGAAGACAATCATTGACCCCCTTCACAAGGAGGGTAAGCCACAAACATTCATTGCCAAAGAAGCTGGCTGCTCACAGAGTGCTGTATCCAAGCATGTTAACAGAAAGTTGAGTGGAAGGAAAAAGTGTGGAAGAAAAAGATGCACAACCAACCGAGAGAACCGCAGCCTTAAGAGGCTTGTCAAGCCAAATCGATTCAAGAGTTGGGGTGAACTGCACAAGGAATGGACTGAGGCTGGGGTCAATGGATCAAGAGCCACCACACACAGACGTGTCAAGGAATTTGCCTACAGTTGTCGTATTCCTCTTGGTAAGCCACTCCAGAACCACAGACAACATCAGAGGCGTCTTACCTGGGCTAAGGGGAAGAAGAAATGGACTGTTGCCTAGTGGTCCAAAGTCCTCTTTTCAGATGAGAGCAAGTTTTGTATTTCATTTGGAAACCAAGTCCTAGAGTCCGGAGGAAGGGTGGAGAAGCTCATAGCCCAAGATGCTGGAAGTCCAGTGTTAAGTTTCCACAGTCTGTGATGATTTGGGGTGCAATGTCATCTGCTGGTGTTGGTCCACTGTGTTTTTTGAAAACCAAAGTCACTGCACCCGTTTACCAAGAAATTTTAGAGCACTTCATGCTTCCTTCTGCTGACCAGCTTTTTAAAGATGCTGATTTCATTTTCCAGCAGTATTTAGCACCTGCCCACACTGCCAAAAGCACCAAAAGTTGGTTAAATGACCATGGTGTTGGTGCGCTTGACACGGCCAGCAAACTCACCAGACCTGAACCCCATAGATTCTCTACGGGGTTCAGGTCTGGTGAGTTTGATGGCCATTGTCAAGAGAAAAATGGGAAACGAGACCAAAAAATACAGATGAGCTGAAGGTCACTGTCAAAGAAACTGGGCTTCCACACCACCTCATCAGCACCACAGACTGATCACCTCCATGCCACGCCGAATTGAGGCAGTACATTTGACAGTGTAATTAAAGCAAAAGGAATCGCTACCAAGTATTAAGTACATATACATTAAATGAACATACTTTCCAGAAGGCCAACAATGCTGCTGCAAATGTTTTTTATATTGGTCTTATGAAGTATTCTAATTTGTTGAGATGTGTGAATTGGTGGGTTTTTGTTAAATGTGAGCCAAATCATCACAATCAAAAGAACCAAAGACTTAACCTACTTCAGTCTGTGTTTGCACTGAATTTATTTAATACACAAGTATTAAACTTTTCCACCACATTCTAATTTACTGAGATGCACCTGTAATGCTGCATTTCTCCAAATCTGTGAGTGAGTACATTTTTAGTTAATTTTTGAGTGAACTACTCCTTTAAGATGCCACCTAGGCATCTGTGTTCAGAATGCAGTGAGGCAGCTCTCTAGGTTTTGTAGCAGAGCTTCTAAAACAAAGACAATAAGACATATTTTTCAAGGTAAATTCCATGTGCGATTGTGTGGGATTGTTTCGGGTTGTATTTCTGTACCCTGGGATCATCAGGCTCTCCAAACCTCAGTCTCAAGCTGAGCTCTCGCTGGAAATGAGGGAATGGACAGATAACACAGAAATAGGCCTCGGCTCTCCAAGGACTCAGTCCACCTGCTGAGACGGTGAGATCCGCAGTGGAAACGAGTCTGTCTTCGCTTTTCTCACCGATCTGCTGCCGTAATGGGACTTGCAATAAAACACCACAAGGTGATCGATACCTGCAAGACAAAGTAAAATCTACAATGTCAGACGCTCATAATTCAGCACCGATACAGAGGGAAAACTGTGTGAGCACAAACTGTTCAAATTAAAAGATTAATAAAACCATAAGCAATATTTATCTAAAATGACATACAGTACAGCTGGAAAACAAAAGAATAAAAATGAGTGCAAACAAACTGGAACGACAGTGTTTGCACCTAAACCAAGCACTAAAATGCATTGAAAACCCTTTTAAAAACACACTGCATCATAAAATTAAGTTTGTCAGCATTTACTAATTAATTTGATCCCCTGCTGATTTTGTACATTTGCCCACTGACAAAGAAATGATCAGTCTATAATTTTAATGGTAGATTTATTTGAACAGTGAGAGAGGCAAAATAGGAATTTTATAAAAGTTATATTATGATTTGTATTTTAAAGAGTAAAATAACTATTTGACCCCTTCGGAAAACATGACTTGGCGAAACCCTTGTTGGCAATCACAGAGGTCAGACATTTCTTCTAATTGGCCATCAGGTTTGCACACTTCTCAGGAGGGATTTTGTTCTACTCTTTCTTCCAGATCCTCTCCAAGTCTTTAAGGTTTCGAGGCTGACGTTTGAGAACTCAAACCTTCAGCTCCCTCCACAGATTTTCTATGGGATTAAAGTCTGAAGACTGGCTAGGACACTCCAGGACCTTAATGTGCTTCTTCTTGAGCCACTCCTTTGTTGCCTTGGCCATGTATTTTGGGTCATTGTCATGCTGGAATACCCATCCACGACCTGTTTTCAATGCCCTGGCCCTTACGGTACATGGCCCCATCCATCATCCTTTTGATGCGGTGCAGTTGTCCTGTCCCCTTAGCAGAAAAACACCCCCAAAGCATAATGTTTCCACCTCCATGTTTGACTGGGGGGGATGGTGTTCTTGGGGTCATAGGCAGCATTCCTCCTCCTCCAAACATGGTGAGTTAACTTGATGCCAAAGAGCTTGATTTTGGTCTCATCTGACCACAACACTTTCACCCAGTTGTCCTCTGAATCATTCAGATGTTTATTGACTTCAGACGGGCCTGTACATGTGCTCTCTTGAGCAGGGGCACCTTGCGGGCACTGCAAGATTTCAGTCTTTTATGGCGTAGTGTGTTACCAATTGTTTTCTTGGTGACTATGGTCCCAGCTGCATTGAGATCATTGACAAGATCCTCCAATGTAGTTCTGGGCTGATTCCTCACCGTCCTCATGATCATTGAAACTCCATGAGGTGAGATCTTGCATGGAGCCCCAGACCGAGGGAGATTGCTTGGCGATGTTCTTGTAGCCCATTCCAGCCTTGTGTAGGTCTACAATCTTGTCCCTGACATCCTTGGGCAGCTCTTTGGTCTTGGCCATGGTGGAGAGTTTGGAATCTGATTGATTGATTGCTTCTGTGGACAGGTGTCTTTTATACAGGTAACAAGCTGAGATTAGGGTCACTCCCTTTAAGAGAGACACTGTATATATAATGGAATCCATAAATAAAACAGCCAAATCAAATCCCAAATGTATTCAAACATTTAAAAAAAAAAAATCTTTAATTGAAATAGTTGAAAGAAAATATAAATTAAATAATAGCTGAATTAAAAAAATTACTAAAAAAAAAGAAATATATATAATCGAAGTATTGAGAAAATCGCCTTTAAAGTTGTCCAAATGAACTAATCAAACATTACGTTTTAAAATATTTACAGTTTTTTATATATATATATATATATATATATATATAATTTTGACCCATACAATGTACTTTTGGCTATTGCTACAAATATATTTGTGCTACTTCAGACTGGTTTTGTGGTCCAGGGTCACAAGTGTCTTGAAATACAATGTCTAAACAATGCTTTGATGTGTAGTAACTGTAGAATAAGGGTAATAATTGATGATGGGCAATGAATTATTAGAAAATAGTGCAAAAATAAAGCATTACAATCTCGGTTGTGCATTATTTTCTAACAATTCAACGTCTTGTCATCAATTATTCCTTACATAATGATGATAATAAGTAAATATAGAAGTAAATAAATGCATACCATATATCAGTAAATAAATGAACAAGCGTGCATCAACCAGTGGTTAATTTCAGGGAGAAATGTGAGCTGGACAGATTTAGTGAGATTTATATTGAAGTATAAAAGGTGAATTTGGGTCTGTGAGTCATTTATACAGATGGATGGCCAAAGTAGGCCAGTTCACCTAAATTTGACCCAGAATTACATAAGCGAGTTGTTTTTTGCGTATGTGTATCTGTACACAGACGCAGTTTATGGGAACGCTGCAGATGAGGTTCAATGGAGGATGTTCCCTTCCAATCAGAGGCGGCTGTGATAGACCGAACCACAGGGACCAAACACAATCACAGTGAAATATGGATTCAATTTAGCCTTCGGCCCCTCCTGTATGAATATATATATATATATATATATATCAGTTATATTAAAATCAGCACAGATTTTACAGCACAAAGTGATTCATAGAAAACAGCAAAAGAATTTCAATAAAGGAGAATCAAAGCATCTGCCGGTAACAAGACGTTTATACGGGTCGACGTCTGAGACGGTTAGCATGCGGCTTTGGCCTAAGCTTTGCTTTTGCATTGAAATGATTGTTTATTGTCAATCAAAAGTGAAGGCAATACATTAAGCGCTGGCATAGTCAATCTGCCGTGGCAGGACATCATTTCACACTGACTTATGGTCTGTTATTGATTTCCGGACCAGAGATGTTATTTCAGCACATAAATGACACTGGGTTTGTTCTCCACATTTATTTCACTCCTGGCCTCATAAATTGCTTAAGCAAATGCAATCATCTTTTCTCACAAGGTGACGGTTTCATTACCTGTGATCTGATACATATAGCGAACACACTTAAAATGAGGCACAAAAGATTTCTGGGGACGAACAGAAATGGATGTCTGCCACAAGATTCAGTCAGCCTGAAGGATCTGAAAAGAGTTATATAAGAGTTGTCTATAAATGACATGAGCAGATTGGTTTAATTCCTCTCAAAGATGGTGGATCCAGACAAAATAACAAACACAATCACCATATTTTGGACAAGAAAACAAGATTACTCTGATTTATTTAAGATACTTTTGAGGTATTATAATTTTCATTAATATTTTTGAATTTGTTATTTTTGCTGATGTTTTAGTTGTTTTGTTGTTAATTTTGTCTATATAATTCATTTTTATTTCTGTTTTAGTTTTAGCTAGCTATTTTTGCACATCATTTTAAACTAAATAAAAATGAAAAATAAAGTTGCCTTTCTATATATTAATATTTTGAATTTGTTTTTAATTTTATACTTTTCATTTTTATCTTAGTTGATTTTTTTGTCATTTTTATTAGTTATTTTTTATTTTATTTTATATTTATAAGTTTTATATTTCAGTTTTAGTTTGTTATTTTAGTACGTCAAGTTAAACTAAATGAAAATAAGAAATGTTATTACTAACTTCTCAAAAACTTGCAAAGACATGCAATTTGGTTCACTGTACTATATAAGAGTTGTCTATAAATGACATGAGCAGATTGGTTTAATTGCTCTTGAAAGATGCAATCCAGACAAAATAACAAATACAATTACCATATTTAATACAAGTATTACAATTTTCATTAATATTTTTTAATTAGTTTTTTATATTTTCCAATTTTATTTTTGATGATGTTTTAGTTGTTGTTAATTTTGTCTATATAATTCTTTTTTTCTGTTTTAGTTTTAGCTATAACTATTTTTGTATCATTTTAAACTAAATGAAAAATAAAACAGGTTTTCATTTATTTTTAAATATTTAGGTATTATTTTTAAGTTTTTGTTTAAAGTAACAAATATTTGTAATTAGTTTTTATTTTAGTTGGTTTTTTTGTCATTTTTATGAGTTATTTTGTTTTTAAACAAGTTTTATATTTCAGTTTTAGTTTGTTATTTTAGTACGTCAAGTTACACTAAATGAAAATAAGAAATGTTATTACTAACTTCTCAAAAACTTGCAAAGCCATGCAATTTGGTTCACTGTACTATATAAGAGTTGTCTATAAATGACATGAGCAGATTGGTTTAATTGCTCTTGAAAGATGCAATCCAGACAAAATAACAAATACAATCACCATAATTAGTACAAGAAAACAAGAATCAACAAGACACTATTGAGGTATTACAATTTTCATTAATATTTTTGAATTTGTTTTTTATATTTTCCAATTTTATTTTGGATGATGTTTTAATTGTTTTGTTGTTGTTCATTTTGTCTATATAATTCTTTTTTTTCTGTTTTAGTTTTAGCTATAGCTATTTTTGTATCATTTTAAACTAAATGGAAAATAAAACAGATTTTCATTTATTTTTAAATATTTTAGGTATTATTTTTAAGTTTTTGTTTAAAGTAACAAATATTTGTAATTAGTTTTTATTTAAGTTGTTTTTTGTCATTTTTATTAGTTATTTTATTTTTAAGCAAGTTTTATATTTCAGTTTAAGTTTGTTATTTTAGTACATCAAGTTAAACTACATGAAAACACCAAATGTTATTAGTAACTTCTCAAAAACTTGCAAAGACATGCAATTTGGTTCACTGTACTATCCAAGGAGCAAAACATATTAGTTTTCACTGAGATGCATGGGACACAATTGGGATTAACTGAGTTAAGTTATTTTCTGCCTCTGGTTTGAATAGAAAGTTAAATTAATTTTGCTGCCACTGTTGTATTAGGCCTCAATAATTCTGTAATTAACATGAAGGAAAAACAACTGACAGTCCAGCAGGATATTTTCCCAGCATCCTCTAATAAACAACAAAGTCATTTGTCTCACGGAAACATATTCTGCTAAATGAATGCAGCTATACTGCTCAATGAAGCATAAAATATAACTTTGTGTTTATTTCGGTTCTAACAGCAGTGTGACTAAAGTGATACCAAGTAAAAAAAAAAAAAGAAGAAGAAGAAAAAAAAAAAAGAAAGTATCTTTTGAAGAAAAAACTAAGCTACTTATCTGAAGCTCAGCCTGGAGACTCTGATTGAATTTGATCATGAAATGCCTGAATATGACCTTTCCTTTCAAAGGGAATCTTCAACTGCATTAATCAGGTTAGATGTTGATAGCATACCGTGGGAAACTGGCTCAGTCGGGTATAATGTCATGACGTGTCTGACGCCGTGGGATATTTCTGTGACTTTTTATCTCGTTCTCTATAATTTCACACGTTCTTTGGTTCCCAGTAACCCAGCAGCGCCATCTCAAACACACATTTACATCTGTTTTAACTTTAAACCAAACCATCGCTTCTGTCTAAAGTGTGAGTCCATAATAACACCAGTGAGAAAGTTTATCAAAATCCACCCACATATTTGTTTAGAACTGTTTTGGCTTGTAAACGGTGCTTGATCTGTGCAGATTTCTCTCCTGATTCAGACATTCATGCATTTTGCACTGGAGAAAGCAATATTATGGATTCATATTTTAGCCAGAAGCAACAATAGCTGCAAGCAGCAATTACTGGGGTTCAAGCCGGTAAAAAAAAAAACATTATGTAGCAAGCCTTTTTTTTTTGCATACAGGTAATTTACCATAGAAATATCATGTTTTGTAACATTTATGAAACATTTAGTTTTGTGAAGATTTCAGCTTTCCTTTAGGTTTTATAGGATTTTGGCTAAATTCAAACAGGCACTTTTTTTTAATGACCCTGTTATAGCTTTAAAAATTTTTGGATAATTTTTGGCCTAGAGAGTCAAGAGAATTGTACTGCAATGCTTTTTCCGGATTAACTGAAAAACCTAGGACTAGTTAGCAAAAGTAGTTTTTTTTACGTCTTTTTAATCATTTAACAAATTATTTGATTGACAGCAGTGGTTTCTAGAGGCAAAGTTGTCCATAATGAGGAGTTCTATCATATATGAATATAAAACTGTGCGATGTGCAATCATTTATGCCCTTGAAAAGGCAGTGGCAGACTGTTCAGACCGTTTCAATCGGTTAACTTTGTCTAACAGATGCACAAACCTTGTCGGCCAATGGCAGCCATGTTTTTTGTTCACTTTGGAACAAGACTGTGCACATCGATTTTCATGTTGATAGGACAAATAGTTGTTTTTTCCCTATTATAGCACCACCAAGTGGTCAAGCTCCATGATGTTTTTCCTGTGACCTCAGATTGAGCTCTTACATAAGTGTTCAGGAGTTATAGGCATTTTATTAAAAGTGGCCCTGCCAGGTTTCAGGTCTGCACTGGTTTGGTTCTGATTGGGAGGAAAACCTAGGACTAGTTCGCAAAAGTAAGTTTTTCAAAAAATGCAAAATACCCCAAAATTTTGCCAGGCTCATGATCAAATCGGTGTGCATGCATTTTGTCTGGCGTGAGCCAAGGAGTCCAACGACTTGAGACACTTGAGCCTGCGACTGACTGTTTTGGAGTTACAGTATGAATGATTTTGTACTTTTGACCGCTGTAGCAACCCCGTCTGGCCAATTGGGGCAAGACTTGGTCATGTTGTCGGCAGTGTGATTACTACCATCTCTTCAAGTCTCTATGAGTTATGGTTTGGTCTGCACGATCAGTTTTACACAGAGATCACTGATCCATGACCAGCGAAAAATACGCTTGAACCCCTAAAAATGCCTTAATGATGGATTTGATTCTTACAATCATGCAGATTTTGGCTTTAAAATCTAATTAATTGAGGTACTGGAGTGGTGTAGATTGCTTGTGCTTTTTTTTTTTTAGCTGTTTGGACTCTCATTCTTACGGCACACATTCACTGCAGAGGATCCATTGGTGAGCAAGTAATGCAATGCTACATTTCTCCAAATCTGATGAAGAAACAAACTCATCTACATCTTTAATGAGCTTAGAGCGAGCACAATTATGAAATTCCTAATTTGATGTGAAATAATCCTTTAAAGAAATTTAAAATGAAAAACAAAAACACTTTCATTGCAGAACCCAAAACGTTCTGCATGCATTGACATGAATGACCCATGTAACAAACACCAGACAAACAAGCACCAAAACCCAACCCAGTGTGATGTGAACAATTTGCTGTTTTTAGCAAATTTAAGCAATTACTTGATCAGAATCACACAGGAAATCAGTTCACTGAGACTAAACCGGTAATTCAGTCTGGATGTGCTTCGAAAGTGACCTTGAACATTGAAAACATGTTCTCCAACATATTTACTCCCTCAGCTCATACAAGATACTGCACTGATTATGCATGTATGAGTCAATGCAAGGCTTTGCTGTTTTCAAAACCTTTTTAGTAAAGTGAAAGCTGGCCGTCTTTATGATGCAAACATGTCCGCCGCTTTTCACAATCAATGTCATTGAGATTCAGCTCCACGCTGTACTAAAAAGCTCAATGGCAAACATAGCTTTTTAAGTTCCAAGGACTTGATGGCTGAACTTTCTAATCGGTTTCAACAATTCAGCGATGAGTTAAAGGAACCGTATGTAGGATTGTGGCCAAAACTGGTACTGCAATCACTTTCAAAATACTGTAGAACGGTGTATCCCCTCCTGCTCCCCCCTCCTGACTCCAGGTTGCCAGCTAAGCTGCAGGAGTAGGCTGCTACAAGGAGCTTCCAACGGCAAGTGACGAGTCCTACACAGTAATTTGTTTTTCTTCTGTTAATTATGTTTATGCTTCACAAGAGATGTTTTGCGAAGTAATTATGTATCGCAAAAATTTACAGATGGCGATTAGCCAAATATTTCGTAAAGATGTACTGTAATACCACAATTCAGTCGGAACATAGATTGTTTTCATACCCTGCAAGTGGTGCGATATAAAGCTTTTTATGAACGCATTTAGCACAGGCGACCGTGGAAAATCCACTGTGTATGGAAGCAAAGTTAGCCAAACATAGATGAATCTTACCTGTCCAGGAGAAAATTAGCACTGTTGGCGTCTGTCTTCAAATTCTTCTCCGTTTTCAGCCGTCTCCATCTTTCAAAGGCATCTCCTATACAAATCCTTGTTTTATTTCGCACTTTGTCACGACGTATTTCGGATTCATAAACAGGTCTTTTAGGTTTCGTAACGTTATACATGTTTTATCTGACACGTTCGTAACTGCAGCTGAGCTGGCAACCCGGATGACGAAACTCTACTGACTTCGTGATTGGTAGATAGCTGGAGGGTGGAGCCTCAGACCAAAACACAAAATGACAACAATAACATCAGTTGAGGGCTGCAACTCTCACTTTTAAATGACAATATCCTGCAGGACCACTGTTGTCAGTGATATAAGTATTTGAAATTAACATGATTTCTTAATGTTTAGTGACATGTCAGGGCCATTTTATGATTAACTGACATAAATTTCTTACATACGGTTCCTTTAATAGTGAACTCACCTCAGACTTGACAGCAGAGAACCTTACTGTATAATGTTATTCTGACAAAACTTGATAAGCACTAGATTAATTCACATCAAACAAGAGGCACTTTACAAATACATTGAGTTTATTCAGAAGTCAGTAGTGGATTTGGAGCAGTCAATGTTATCGATATGCTTTTATGTGGTTTAAACGCTTGATTGGTACAATGACTTTTAGTTGTTTTCACTCCAAATGAGAACAAACAACAACAATGACACAAAATGATGATACATGTAAGAATAACTTTACTGTCCCTCTCTTAAGAAAATCAAGCCCTTTTTGGATAAAAATGCCAATTTTTATAAACGGCAAATGCAAAAAAAAAAAAAAAGGATAAAATTTACTTTCAAGAAAACAATAAAATAAAATCATATATACAAACCTCTGTACATAAATGTGTATATATTGAGGATAAAAATATGATGTAAAAATGAGAGCAAGAGAAAACTTTGATTATGCGACACCGAAGTGG
This sequence comes from Garra rufa, assembly GCF_049309525.1. NCBI lineage: Eukaryota > Metazoa > Chordata > Actinopteri > Cypriniformes > Cyprinidae > Garra > Garra rufa. Next base: position 8,754 of record NW_027394398.1, on the reverse strand, counting down.
TTTGAATTGGTCACGTGTCTCGACGATAATGTGCAGAAGAGAGCAAACCCTCAATTCATCTCAAGTGGAGTTTTAGCAAAACATGCACCATCTGCCAAAAATACCCAGAATTCCCTGACTCCAGTTACACTGCATCTATATTTGCTGTCGTCTGGCGAGGAGTCAGCTGCTTTTCTGACGCCCGGAGTGATGTGAAATAGACCGCGTCTCTGAGGTTGTATTGTCACTCGGGTAGAGGCTCTGAGCGCTGATCCGGCGGTGGACAATAATCAGCCGTTATGAGCGGGGCTGAGGTGAGGTATTCATCATACCATACTGTCAGGGACGTTGACGGAAAATCGTTGGAAGAGGGCCGATGCGGATGTCTTCGTTTGGCGACGGCTTATTGGACGATTCCCGAGTCGATGGAGGTCTGCTTTCGCGTGGTCTTTGGAGGGGGTGGAGGAGGGGTCTTACTGGGTAATGGAGGCGGAAGGTGCTGAAAAAAAATGAGGAAAAGACAAGTTTTTAAAACACTTCATTTAAGCATTCATTCTTCATTACATGAGCCACTGTAGAGATGAAATGCTGCTACTTGTCAATGCTAAACACTTTACATTGCTAAAGCGCTTCCTTTCTGATTGAAGTATTGATATGACAATGACATATGAAAGCAACAGAACTAATGAATGTGTGACCCTGAGCCATAAAACCATTTAAAAAATCCACTGAAAACTTTCCATTGATGTATTTTGTTAGGGTAATTGGCCGAAAATCAGGAATCTGTGGGTGCAAAAAAAAAAATTTTTTTTGAGAAAATCACATTTAAAATTGTCCAAATGAAGATCTCAGCAATGCATATTACTAATCAAAAATTAAGTATACATATATTTACGATAGGAAATGTACAAAATATTTTCATGGAACATGATCTTTACTTAATATCATAATGATTTTTGACATAAAAGATTTTATGACCAATACAATGTATTTTTCTCTATTGCTACAAATATACCCATGGTTTCGTTTTATATATATATATATAAAATATTTTGTCTAATCTCTAACTTTGAGCTGTAATAATAGTGATAGAGACTGAGTAAAAAAATAATCTAATGTCTTTATGACAGTGATATATGAAAGCAATCAAATGAATAAATTTGAACACAATTTTATTACTTTATTTTTATTATAAATAAACAAATGTGTTCCTTTTCAAATACTATAATAATATTTTTTGTATATTTTTATATTCTATTTTTCTAATGTCTAACTTTAAGCAGTAATAATAGAGTGATAGAGATTGAGTAAATAATATAAAATAAATCTGTGATATTCTGGTCTCTTGATATGCCATTTATATATGAAAGCAACAATAAATAAATGTATATAGTTCCTTTTCATATAATAAAAAAAATCTCTAACCTTAAATAACTATGAGCAATAATAATAAGAGTGATAATGATTGAATTAATAATCAAGTAGATGTTATACTAATAAAATAAAAAAGAGGAAAAAGTTAAAAAATATGAACATTTTATATACACTAACATTCAAAAGTTAGTGTTCAGTTTTTAAAAAATAAATTATTATTTTAATTCAGCAAGGATGCACTGAATTTATTTAAAGTGACAGTATCGCGTTTGAATATATTTCTATTTCAAATAAATGTTGTTCATGTTTCCACCAAAAAAATAAAAATTAAAAATTAAAGAAATGTCTATCGATTTCTGTAAACTCAACTTTGCATCACAGGAATAAATAACTATTTTAAACTATTTTAAAATAGAAAACGGTTATTTAAAATTGCAATAATATTCCACTGTTTTTACTTTTTTTTTTTTTTTCAAATACATGCTGCCTTGTTGGGCATAAAAGGCTTCTTTCAAAAAAATCTAAACAAAATCTTGCTGACCTAAACTTTTGAACATTAATTTGTAAAATTAAGAATATTTTACAGCCAGTAGTCATCAAGCTGTTTCAACCTTTAACCATAGTTTGACGTAACTTCCAGCAGCTGCAGAGAAGTTCAGGTTATGGGTTAATTAAACAGTGTCTGGGATTTTTAAAGTAAAAAACCTGCAGAGAGAAAGAGACGAGTCAGACTCAGAGATGAGCAGCTGATCAAGGGCACCTTTAGCCACTCTGGTCAAGCTGTGTGTGATCGTCACACACATCCTGACCCCCTCACATGCTGTTCATTCAGACAGTCACACATCTGCTGTGTGATTGGTGTGCAATCAGCCTGAACATAATACTACACTTCTTCTGTTTGTTTTGGATCTGAAGGCAGAACAACAGAAACAAACTTTATAAAGGAGTAGTTAACTTCCAGAACTAAAACTTATAGATAATTTACTCAACCCCTAGTCATCCAAGATGTTCATGTCTTTTTTTCTTCAGTTGGAAAGAAATTACTTTTTTTGAGGAAAACATTTCAGAATTTCTTTTTTCATATAATGGACTTCCATGGTGCTGTGAATTTGAACTTCCAAAATGCAATTTAAATGCAACTTCAAAGGGCTCTAAATCTCAGCTGAGAAGGAAGGGCCCCATCTAGTGAAATGATTGGTTATTTTCTATTTAAAAAATACAAATAAAAAATGGCATTCTATATACTTTTTAATAGAGGTCGACCGGTGTATCGGTTTTGCCGATTAATCGGCACCAACAGTAGATGGCGAAACGGCAAAAATCCATGCCGATAGTCCAACCCAAATGTTTAATGTCATGATTGTTACCATCTATTTGCATTTATTTATATCCAGCTGATCACATTAATGCATTTGTTAGCCAGCAAGTTGCATATTTAAAGCTACTGACATGAGAAAGCAAACTGTGTTCATTCAGCCGACAGAAATCCTACCACATCACAGAGTGCGATCATTAAATACATCAAATCTGTCCCAAATTGATGTAAATAAGACATAAAACTTCATCGTGGGCTGGAAGATTGTGCATATTGTGCAATTTTTAGCAAAACTTTTCTCTTTATCTTTTTTGCTAATTTCAACATTTACTGATATTTTAAACGATTAAGTTGCTTTTGTTAACATTAATGAGCTATAAACCAACTTCATTGCTCAATATATAATTAATATTAATACATTTTCTTACAAAGTATGGTTTAGTCCCTTAGTAGACCACTATTTTAGTTTCTATTCAGTATCCATTATAAAAAATGATCAGTCGATTAATCGGTATCGGCCAGTGTGGTCCAACCTAGTTATCGGTATCGGTAAAATACAATATCAGTTGACCTCTACTTTTTAACCTCAAATGCTTGTCTTGTCTAGCACTCCCTGTATTCCGGTTCAATACAGTTAGGGTATGAAAAACTCCCATCTCATTTTCTCCAGAAGATCAAACGAACTTTTCAACTATCGGTTATCGGCAAAAATCCATGCCGATAGTTTTTCCGGGTTGCATCTGTTGCTGAAGCGGCTGAGACATAAGACATATAAAACATAAGACTTCACCCTGGGCTGGACGATTGTGCGTATTGTGCAATTTCTAGCAAAACTTTTCTCTTTCTGTAGAATAATTTTTCTGGTTAATGTGTTAATTTCAACATTTACTGATATTTTTAAATGTTTAATTTGCTTTTGTTAACATTAATGAGCTATTGACTAACTTGAAAGCTCAATATATAATTAATATAAATTCATTTTCTTACAAAGTATGGTTCAGTCCCTTAGTAGACCACTATTTTAGTTTCCATTCAGTATCTATTTTAAAGACTATCGGTCGATTAATCAGTATCGGCCAGTGTGGTCCAACCTAGCTATCGGTAAAATACAATATCAGTTGACCTCTACTTTTTAACCTCAAATGCTTGTCTTGTCTAGCACTCCCTATACTCTGTGTATTCCGGTTCAATACAGTTAGGGTATGAAAAACTCCCATCTCATTTTCCTCAGAAGATCAAACGACCTTTTCAACTATCGGTTATCGGCAAAAATCCATGCCGATAGTTTTTCCGGGTTGCATCTGTTGCTGAAGCGGCTGAGACATAAGACATATAACATAAGACATAAGACTTCACCCTGGGCTGGACGATTGTGCGTATTGTGCAATTTCTAGCAAAACTTTTCTCTTTCTGTAGAATAATTTTTCTGGTTAATGTGTTAATTTCAACATTTACTGATATTTTTAAATGTTTAATTTGCTTTTGTTAACATTAATGAGCTATTGACTAACTTGAAAGCTCAATATATAATTAATATAAATACATTTTCTTACAAAGTATGGTTCAGTCCCTTAGTAGACCACTATTTTAGTTTCCATTCAGTATCTATTTTAAAGACTATCGGTCGATTAATCAGTATCGGCCAGTGTGGTCCAACCTAGCTATCGGTATCGGTAAAATACAATATCAGCTGACCTCTACTTTTTAACCTCAAATGCTTGTCTTGTCTTGTCTAGCACTCCCTATACTCTGTGTATTCCGGTTCAATACAGTTAGGGTATGAAAAACTCCCATTTCATTTTCTCCAGAAGATCAAACGACCTTTTCAACTATCGGTTATCGGCAAAAATCCATGCCGATAGTTTTTCCGGGTTGCATCTGTTGCTGAAGCGGCTGAGACATAAGACATATAACATAAGACATAAGACTTCACCCTGGGCTGGACGATTGTGCGTATTGTGCAATTTCTAGCAAAACTTTTCTCTTTCTGTAGAATAATTTTTCTGGTTAATGTGTTAATTTCAACATTTACTGATATTATTAAATGTTTAATTTGCTTTTGTTAACATTAATGAGCTATTGACTAACTTAAAAGCTCAATATATAATTAATATTAATACATTATCTTACAAAGTATGGTTCACTCCCTTATTTTGAATAGTAGACCACTATTTTAGTTTGAATTTTAGTTTTAAAAACTATCGGTCGATTAATCAGTATCGGCCAGTGTCGTCCAGCCTAGCTATCGGTATCGGTAAATTACAATATCGGTCGACAACTACTTTTTACCTCAAATGCTTGTTGTTTCTAGCACTGCCTATATTGTGTATTCCAGTTCAATACAGTTAGGGTATGTCGAATTTTTGTTCTGGAAGTGAACTTCCCCCTTAATGGCTTTTTAACCAATAATGATCATGTAAAAATACCCGCTGGTGTGGCAGTGGAGGAGGAGGCGTGGTCGGACTGGCCAGGTCTGAGTTGTCCATCAGATTTCCATAGTCGCCCATGCTGCTCTTGACAGGAAGGGGGGGCGGAGTCTCGCCTTTATCTCCATAACCCGTCCCATTCAGCTCTAGATCTGCAGAGAAACAAGACAAAGCACTGCTGAGATCAAATTAGTAATGCATGACATTTTTACCTGTGCCTAAATACTTTAAACTCATTGTAAATCTGTTGTTTTAGGAGGCCTGTGCAGTGATTCTAGCACAGAGATGACGACATGCGGTGCAAATGCAGAATTCAGACAGTGGGCTGAACCCATGGGAGAGTAAACACCTTTGCAAAGCTTGAATCCATTACACAGTTTCACAAGCGGCGAGTGGGAGACCAGATCAGACATGCTTTAATGTGAGTTATTTAACACCTCTGCAGCCTCCCAGAGTCCTGCGTTTCACATCACAGCATTACGTTTGTGTGTCATCAGACTGCAGCCTGAGACGGAGCACATAACGTCAGCAAACGTGGCATATTTTGGGGGTTTGGTTTGGTTTGGTTTAAGGTGGGAGAAAGTTTGATTGTATTTATATTCACCGGCTGTTACATGACAGATATGAATGAAACATTCAACAACATAATAGTATAAATGCAAAAACATCAGGAGAAGTTCATAACCAGAACAAAAATTACAGATAATTTACTTATCTCCTTGTCATCCAAGATGTTCATGTCTGTCTTTTTTCAGTCGTGAAGAAATTCTGTTTTTTTTTTTTTAAAGGAAAACATTTCAGGATTTTTCTCCATATAGTGGACTTCTATGGTGCCTGTGAGTTTGAACTTCATAAATGCAGCTTCAAACAATCCCAGCCAAGACAGAAGAGTCTTATCTAGTGAAACCATTGACATTTTATATACTTAGAATACGATTAACCTCAAATGCTCCTCTTTGTATAGCTCCGGTTCAAGTTAGGGTAGGTCAAAAAAACTCCCATTTTATTTTTTCCAGAAGATCAAACGCCCTTTACAAAAAAGGTAAAACAGCGATGTAGGACGATTTCGAAGTTGGAAGACAAAATTAGATTTTTGACCTACCCTGACTGTCTTGAACTGGAATACACACAGTACTCGCAGAGCTAGACAAGACGAGCATTCAAAGATTAAAAAGTATATAAATTGTAATTTTTTTTTTTTTAGAAAATAACTGATCGTTTTGCTAAATAAGACTCTTCTTCATCGGCTGGGATTTTGAGCCCTTTGAAGCTGCATTTAAACTGCTTTTTGGAAGTTCAAACTCAGGGGCACCATAAAAGTGTAATATATGAAGAGAAATCCTGAAACGTTTTCCTCAAAAAAAAAAATTTTTTATGACTGAAGAAAGAAAGATGAATATCTTGGATGACAAAGGGGTGAGTAAATGATCTGGACATTTTTATTCTTGAAGTGAACTTCTCCTTTAAAACAAATACATTCAACTTAGACAAAATGCAAGACTATTTCAATTGTAAATGTTTTTCTGAATCCATAAATAATTCCTTAAAAATTTGTCCTAATAAAAACTGCTCTCTCATAACTATAAAATTTGGGAAGACCAAAAACATTTGTTTTCTAGAAAAGTTGGTAATGTGGGAAACAAATTACCAAAGCAAGTCATTAATTTTAATGAGGAAAATGATGGAAAATTTGTTGTTTATAGAAAGAAAAATACTGTAAAAGGTTTAATACATTTTTAACAGCTAATATTACAGTTAATATAAATAGTATGGAAATTACAACACTATGCAATTACTACATACACAAAACGTTAAAAGTTTGGGGGCAGTAAGATGTTTTTCAAACGAAATTAAAAGAAAATATAAATTAAATTGATTAGAAATTAAAGTAAAGAAATGGATAATGTTACAAAATTTCAAATAAATAGTTATTTTGAACTTTCTATTCATCAAAGAACATTTTGAAATACATTTAAAATGTATTCAAAATACACTGCAGTTTAAAGTTTGGGATCAGTAAGATTTTAAATGTTAAAAAAAAGTATTTTCTGCTCATCAAAGCTGCATTTATTTCATTAAAAAATAAAAAACATTAATATTGTGAAATATTATTGCAATTTCTAATAGTGGTTTTCCATTTCAATTCCTGTGATGCAATTAGGAAATTGATGTTGAAAACAGTTTCAGTGTGTATATTGTTACAAAAGATTTCTATTTTAAATGAATGCTGTTCTTTTTAATGTTTTATTCATCAAAGAATCATAAAACAAAATAATATAATAAGCAGCACAAATGTTTTCAACACTGATAATAAATCAGCAGATGATTTCTGAAGGATTGTGAGACACTGAAGACTGAAGTAGTGGCTGATAAAAAAAAATCTGCTTTGCATCACAGAAATAAATTATATTTTAAACTATATTAAAATAGAAAACTGTTATTTTTAATTGCAACAATATAACTTTTTTCTGTATTTTTAATCAAATAAAAGGAACTTTGATGAGCATAAGAGAGTCCTTTAAAAAACATTTAAATCATAATTTAAAACTTTGAACAGGAGTGTATATTCAAATAGATTTTTTTTTTTTTTAATTTTAATATTTCTACTGTATTTTCAATCAAATTAACTGGTAAGCCTGAGTAATTTTCAAGGACAAAAAAAATCTTAACAACCCCAAACTTTTAAATGATCATGTAAATCAGACTGAACAACTGGAATAATTATCAACAACTCTATTTGTTCCAACAGCTAAAATATGATGAATTATGTTGATAAAACCACACCAGAGGACAATGTGTGATGCCAAAATTCGTTCTGCTGCATTTCAGCAGATCAAAGCCAGGTTTCTTTTATGTAGCATTATTTAAAATATGCAGGTGTTCAGATGTGTGATTAGATATCCCGATACTGATTTTCTCATTTTTACAGCAGGTTTTTAAGCTTCATTTATTCAAATGATGTCAAAATGTCAGTTCTTGATTTTAAATGACATACGACCGTTTTGAAGTGTTTTTCTTTTTGTAAATTTAAGTTGCTGTTCTCTACTGTAAGTGGACGGAGCTTCCTTGGCAATGTTTGCTTTGGCAAAATGGGCCCAATTTCATCAGGTTCGAAATAAAACTTGAGGGGAATCTGGCAGATTACTGTGTAAGTATGACATACTGGATCCAGACAGTAAGCTGAACTGCAGTTTGGCCCGGGGCGTGATGGGAGGTGGGACGCTGGGCGCAGACGGGTTGGCAGGGGCTCCCGGAGACACCGAGAGCCTTTTCTCACCCAGCAAGTTGATCACCTGACTCTTCGGCCTCTGGGGCCTCAACGGACTGATCTGGAGAGAGAAAATGCAACAGAGTAAAGCACACTTTTCTGGAAATCACTAATGAAAGGTTTCCATAAATTATCTAAATAGGACGACTGTTCAAAATGTGACCATGGAATAGAAACTGAAATGGATGGATACAATGATAATGGGGGGAAATGAGTAAAAGAGAACAGCCATTCAAACAGTTCAGCTCCATTTACATGAGCATACAGGTTTATCAAATGCATAATTCAGCAGGCTTATGAATTATTCCAGTTGTAAATGACCATCATTAATGTATGATCAGTAGAATAAACTTCTAAAGCAGGATCCAGGCAGCCAAATAAGTCATTCTGTG
>NW_027394397.1:0-42317 GCF_049309525.1 Garra rufa | reverse complement strand
AATAACAATAGTCATGGCCAGGAGTGCCATTCCCAGCTAAACCAACCTAGTTTCCTCGTCAAGACCAGGAGTGACGTTCCCAGCTCTAACAAGCCCAGTTCCCTCGTCACGGCCAGGAGTGCTGTTCCCTGCTTTAATAAATCTAGTTCCCTTGTCATGGCCAGGAGTGGTGTTCCCAGCTCTAACGAACCCAGTTCCCTCATCTAAATTATGTCTAAATATGTCAAATACTTAAAGTGTTGCCAATTATAATAGTCATTGCCAGGAGTGCCATTCCCAGCTATAACCAACCTAGTTTCCTTGTCAAGGCCAGGAGTGACGTTCCCAGCTCTAACAAATCCAGTTTCCTAGTCATGGCCAGGAGTGCTGTTCCCAGCTCAAACAAACAAAGTTCTCTCATCACAGCCAGGAGTGCCGCTCTAATAAATCTAGCCCCCCAGACACAACCAAAGGGGCCGCTCCTACAATGAAGCCCCAAAAACCTAATCCAGACTTTTATACTACCAGAGTCTGCGCCCCCAGAGTGCCCTTCAGTGTCCGCATCCCCAGAGAGCCCTCCAGAGCCCGTGCCCCCAGAGCACCATCCACCTTTCCTTACCGACGTGAGCTCTTTTTGGTGTGATTGCGCCTTCTCACCCCCAGCCATCATCCCACCAGCCTCCATCACTATATCCATTACAAGATCAGTGACCTCAGCACACTACACTTCCAAGATTCCCTTCAGGCTCACACCTGTTCACAATCACCCAATTACTGATCACCCACACCTGCAGCCACTTACCTGACACAATTTAATCCACTCATCTTCATTCCCCTCGACGGCTGGTCTTGAGGTTACAAGCTTCTCCTCAAGCTCCCTTCTTACCTGTGTCATCTTCTCATGCTACTTCGATCCTTTGTAGTCCTTGCTGGAATCCTATGAGGAGATCAGATAAGAACTGTTACCCATTATAGACTGAACTTCTGCTGATTTATGTTTGAGATGTACAAAATAATGCAAAACTCAGGGAACTCATAAGACTACAATCTTATGACAAAATCATTATTTTAGGTTATTGCTCTTTATATTGCAATAATGATTATCGATATAGAAAACAATAATAATGTTTTGTTTTGGGCATATCACATTCTGGCTTAATAGACAAACATGTCAGTCCATGACCTTAGCCAAGTTTAGCACAACTTATGCAAACTGCCGTTATAATCACTGAAGCTACATAATTGTGCGCACATCAACAGCTCCAGCAGCGCTGACTAATCTGAGCACCTCTGAATGCATTCCTAAATTCAACAGAAATGCAGAAACAGCTCAGCAGTGTGCAGTGTTAGCGAATCTCAATGTAATTCCATGAATTAGCACCTTTTAATAATTTTCACATTTCATTTTAATTGCGACAGCCATAATATGTTGTTTAATTGTGCAGAGGGAATTTATATGGTGCATTTTTGTTCATTTTGGTGGCATTTATGCCACAAGCCCTCGTTAATTTCTGACCCTGATACGTTATCTCATTGCATGGCACTGATAAAAAAAGGAATTTATATGAAAAGTATAAATTGCCATATCAAGTTTACATTCAAAATCGTACATTCATTAAGAGAGTTCTTTTTTTTGTGCGTTTAGGTAAAAATACTAATGTATTTAAGAACAAGAAGAAGAAGAAGAAGAAGAAAAGATGTTAGCAGTCACATTATTATGTCATTAGTCGTTAGTTATATTGAGTATTTTATGTTAAGCCTATACAGTAGGCTATTTACATTATTTAATGTTCAAAGAATTATTCAGTTGTATGTTTACTAGTCTAATAATTAGTTTAATGAACTTCAATTCTGTTTTACCACCTGTATCATTATGGTGGTATTCTGCAGCCTATATTTTAACATGTAAAACAGAATATATAACTTAAGTTGGTGTATTGACATTGCATCAGTCAGCCCATTGTAAAGTGTATATTTTAAATCATCAAATTATCCAGAGATAACTGAATATGTGGTAGGTTGTTTCTTGTACGTCAATTACAATGAGCTCATATCGTTCTCTCGTGACGTCAAGACATGCTTTTATATCACACGCCTGTTGCGCGTCCAGCAAAGCTGGCGCACTCATCTGGGATAGCCTACTGAACGACGGGTTCACAGCTGGGACTGAGAATACAACATTTTGCCTCTAGAATGCAACAATGTGCAGACAAATGAGGAAGCACATGAACGGACGCCAAACGGTCAACATTAATTTGCAGCTACACGCTGACAAGCTGATAACAGTTCAAAAACTCTGATGGATACTGCGGACTTTAATGAGCAAAACTGTCTGACTGCTACTTAGATAGTCAGTCTGCGTACTTGAAGCCCATCTGTCAACAGTCCAAAGTGGTCTCAAAGGTGAAGCGCGTTGTCAATGAGAATCATCATCATCATCATCATCTGTACCGAATCATGATGCTGATGCGCCGAGCTGCGCTGAGGTGTTTACTAAACGAGAGTAACGGATAAATTAAATGCTCTTGCCTCACTAAATCCAGCAGTGACTCAAAACAACTTTTATAATTATTCCTGAGGATGTTTTCCGAGCAGGCTGATTTAAACTACAGCTTTAACATGAGCGAGGAAGACCGGTTAACTCTTCTGGATGAGGACTGGAGCGACTCGCCGGTGGAGACGCTCTCACGCGCGGGCTTCATCGCCCTGTCCGTGTTTCTAGGATTCATCATGACTTTCGGCTTTTTAAATAACTTTGTCGTGTTAGTTCTCTTTTGTAAGTTTAAGACGCTTAGGACGCCGGTTAACATGCTGCTTCTTAATATTAGCGTTAGTGACATGCTGGTGTGTATGTTCGGGACGACCCTGAGCTTCGCGTCCAGTTTGCGGGGACGGTGGCTGCTCGGACGGCACGGCTGCATGTGGTACGGCTTCATCAACTCCTGCTTCGGTACGTACTCAGAGCACATTACTAAAAGCTCCGTTTCGAAAGTTTACACTGTTTTGCTTACAAGTTGTAGGTGGTACAGTTTCAAAACTCGCAAAATTTCTCACACCTGTAACAGTCATTCTAATAGCCTACTAAAATACATTCATTGATTGTCGTTTCTGGTGGGACTGGTGTTTGTCACTTTTCATAAAACCATTCAAAAACAAGATTATTTTTAAGAGCTATATTGAGAACATTCGATTTAATCAATAGAGCAACAAATTATCATCTTTATAACAATCAGTTTTAATACAAATAGCTTACTTCAAGATGTTTTAAATCACATTTGCATTAATTTATTTGTCAGAGGCTTTTATACAGTTAATGTTACCATGCATTACCTAGAAATCAAACCAATGACCATGCTGTTGCTATAGCGGCATGCTCCATTGTTTCAAATACAAATGTGACCCTGGACCACAAAACCAGTCATAAACGTCCATTTTTTGAAATTGAGATTCATAAATCATCCATTGATGTATGGTTAGGATAGGACAATATTTGGCTGAGATACAACTGTTTGAAAATCTAGAATCTGAGGGTACAATCTAAATACTGAGAAAATTGCCTTTAAAGTTGAAGTTCCAACGCATCAATGAATATTACTATTAAAAAATATGTTTTAAGATATTTATGGTAGAAAATGTACAAAATATATTTATGGAACATGATCTTTACTTAATATCCTAATCATTTTTGGCATAAAAGAAAAATCATTTTGACCCAGGCAGTGTATTGTTGGCTATTGCTACAAATATACCCAGGGTCACAAATAGGTTTTGCAGTGATGCCATAGATTGATCACTTTTGGTTTCCCAAAGAACGTTTCAGTGAACAGATCAACCAGTTTTTCTTAAAGAACAGTTTAATAATCCAAAGAACCTTTTACCTCTGTACCTTTTACCACTGTTTAGTGAAATGGAAAGATTCCATGAATGTTTAATGTTCATCATGACACCATGGATGCCATGTGTACAAAATTACCCTTGCCACAGTCTAAATACACATACATATGCAAACTGACACAAAATCGATAATGTCTGTATTATCTATCCAGTGTTGTCAACCACAGGTCTTACACCTCAAGATGTTGATATAATGAAAAACCTCCAAACATCACATCATCTCTAAAAATATCTAGAAACTGGGATACACCATTGGAGTTGCTTGACCCATAAAATATGTTGTGCTTGTTTTATTTAAAGATGAAGATTTGCATTCTCAATGGGAGTACAAATATAATGGTATAGCTGATTAGCATGGTTGCAAAGCACCTGTAATTTTGTCCTTCAGCTTCTTTTCTTTTCATGCATTTCTGAATCATCAGCAAGGTCATGAGTCTAATTATAAGGGAATGCATGAACTGATAAAATCTGTAGTTTTGAATGCAACATAAAGTGCTTTGGATAAAAGCCTCTCCCAAATGTAAACAAATCTATTTGCATTTTCATCACAGTCTTTATTGGAAATGTACTGGGGATTTTCAGTCAGGAAGGATGTTGGCTAAATCATGTAAGGGAAGCCTCAAGGGGAAATCTGGACTGGCAGCTAACATTTATTTTTTTAAAAGCATATATATGTAAAATTTAATTTCCTGGTAACCTTTTAACTTGCAGTATTACATGCTATTTCCAGTAGCAATGTTCATAATGCTGTTAGAGCAAAGACAAGCTGTTTAAGGCTTCTGCCACAAGCCAGTCTATTTACCTTTTTCTTCCCGTAAGAGTGCATGGCCATTAGTAAATTTTATGGGTCAGACTTCTGGTCTCATCTGCTACCAGCTTTTTTTAGCTGTACAAAACAGCTGGTTTTGCTGCTTAATATTGCAAATTGTTCTGACATTATTTTAATGTATTATCTTTATTATGAGCACACTGGTTTGTAGTGCAAACAGTTTTAACATGTGCTGCACAATGTTATTCTTCTCATTATTTCTTTATAGTGGCTAATGAACCGGAAGTCTTACTCCAAGGCTTACTTTCATGTTAAAGAATAAGGTGAACAGAAAGACACTGATATTTGAGATTTCTTAACAAGATAGTCTAAAGTAGTGGAGCAGTTCAAAATCATGTTTCATAAATTAGACCCCAAAGTGAAGAGACCATTACAACTCCTTTGATCTGGATCTCAGTTATGGGGTGAGAAAAAAAAGACTATCAAGCACTTTGTTGGGTAATATGCTTTGCACTGCTCTCAGAACTACTCTTTATTCAGCTGTTTGCGTGTGCTGTAATTTTAGGGTGTCTTTACACTTGTAGTTTAGTTCTTTTGGTTCTTTATGTTTCCTGTTGAAAATACCAGCATATGCTGGTTAGGTATGTTTTGAAGCATGGCAGCTGGTTTAAGATGGTCCTTTGTTGGTAATGAGCTGGTTTAAGCTGGTCCTGAGCTGGTTATGATCTGGTTTAAGCTTGTCATGTTGCTGATAACCAGCTTAAACCAGTTCATGACCAACTAAAGACCAGTTTAAACCAGCGGCCATGCTCCAAAACATACCAAACCAGCTTATGCTGTTATTTCAGGGATGTTCTGGACCAAAAAAAAAAGAAAGTAGTCCATGTTCGTGTAGTATTCATTTCACACTAATGATTTCAACACAGAACCACATTTTACCACTAAAAAGATAGAAAGCAGAAGGCATAACTATAGCATACAGTCATAACCTGATTGGACAACTTTTGTGATGATCGTTTTGCTAACTTACAGAACATCAGAAGAAGAAAAAAATGCTGTCTGCTGGGTTAAATGTGCTTGTTGTAAGTGTACATAATATGTGTAAAGTTACTGCTCAAAGAATTCCTTCATTGCAAAGATGGAGATCTACTGCAAAGAGACAGCAGTAGCGCTTATGAGAAGGACCAATTATTCTTGGGCATTTTGTCCTTTTTAAGGTCCTTACTTGTGACATGCCATCCTGTTTTTGGTCAGTGCACATGTCTTTTGGTCCACATTGATATTTTGTTGTTTTTAGGTTGTGTAATCAAAATCCAATGTTAATCCAATATCAAATACTGATATCAACCCGATTTTAATTCTCAACCAAAATCCAGCATCTGTCCAACGTTGGGGTCCAACTTCAACCTGACATTATATTGACATCTAGTGCCTGCTGGGTTGCATCCATCAGTCAAAACACTATAATATAAAGAGTTCATATAGTCAAACTGAACCAGAGTTCATTTACAAGCAAGCCAAGACGGCCTGGAAACGTCTGCTTTTTTTGTTTACACCAAGGTTCGAATGGCAGCATTCACACTTATTTAAATGAACTGCAGAGCAATGAACCAAATATGCTAAGTGTAAATACGCCTTAAATTAGGTTATGTGGTCTGGACGCTGTTAATAATTATGATGGTGTTGACATTCTAATTAGAGGTGAAAAAGAGCAGGAGCTACTGCATTATTGATGACCTTAATACTGCAGTGGGTGATCTGTTTTGTAAAATGAATAACATTAACAACATAAAGATATAAATAAAATAGCAATGAATACCATAAAGTGCAGAACTCTTGTAACTTACTTTATAATGACGTTTACTTATAGTGGGAAAGGAATTATATGCCAGACTTATACATCTGTTCGCTGTTCAATGTTTCTTTCTTTAGCAGTCTTTCCTTTTAGATCAGTCACTCTGTTTTACTTCACATTCTACACGTTTAACACAACAATTAGTTACTCCAAGGTTTTAATTGTGTTTTTAATACAAACAGGCATAGACATGTTTTAAAGCATGGCAGCTGGTTTGAGCTAGTTTAAGTTGGTCCTTAGTTGATCATGAGCTGGTTTTAGATGGTCCTGAGCTGGTTATAAAGCTGGTTTAAACTGGTCATGTGCCAGCCCCAAGCTGGTCCTAAACAACCAGCTTTTGCTCAGGAACAGCTCATAACCAGCTCAGAACCAACAACTCAAACCAGCTGCCATGCTTTAAAACATGTTTTTTTCAACAGGGTTGTTCTGGACCAAAAAAAGGTCCACATTTAGACTATCAATTTCAACACAGAACCAAAAAAGAGAGAAGGCAAAACAGAAGGCACAACTATAGCATACAGTCATAACCTGATTGGACAACTTTTATGATGTACATTTTGCGAACTTACGGAACATTCAAAGAAAAAAATGCTGTCTGCTGGGTTAAATGTGCTTGCTGTAAGTGTACATAATGTGTAAAGTAGTTAAAACTGTGCAAAGATTTCATTCATTGTAAAGATGAAGATCTACTACAAGGAGACAGCAGTAGCTCCTTTGATCAGAAGGACCAAGTATTGAGAATTTGGTCTTTTTAGGGTCCCATCTTGTGACACGGTGTCCAGTTTTTGGTCAGTGCACGTCTTTGGTCCACATTCCCAGCAGGCACACAATGTCATAAGACGTCAACTTTAATTTGATGTCCAATACTGATGTCGGGTGATCTTGATATTTTATTGTTTTAGGTTGTGTAAACAAAATCCAATGTTAATGCAACATCAAATACCAACCCGATTTTCATTCTCAACCAAAATGCAACGTCTGTCCGATGTTGGGGTCCAACTTCAACCTGACATTATATTGACATCCAGTGCCTGCTGGGTTGCGTCCATCAGTCAAACCACTATAATATGAGTTCATATAGTCAAACTGCACCAGAGTTTATTTAGAAGTGGGTCGAGTCCCCCTGGAAAAGTCAGCTTTTTTGGTGTGTACCAAGGTTCGAATGGCGGTTTCTAGGCTTACTCAAATGAACTGCACTAACAGAGCAATGAACCAAACCTGGCAAGTGTGAACACGTCTTAAATTAGGTTATGTGGTCTGGAGGCTGTTGATAAGTATAATGGTGTTGATACTCTAATTAGAGGTGAAAAGAGCAGGAGCTACTGCATTATTGATGACTTTAATACTACAGTGGGTGATCTGTTTTATAAAATGAATAATCTCAAAACAGGAAACTGGTGCACCCTTTACTGCACAGCATTTATGTGTGTGGGTTTGTAACATAAAGTGCAGAACTCTTGTAACTTACTTAATAATAACGTTTGCTCTACAGTGGGAGAGAAAATATATGCCAGACATACATCTGTTCGCTGTTCAACATTTCTTTCTTTAGCAGTGTTTCCATACCTGTCCTTTTTGATCAGTCACTCTGTTTTTCTTCACATTCTACATGTTTACTGCAACAATTGGCTTCTCCAAGGTTTTAATTGTGTGTTAAATATAGACAGGCACGAACATTTAGTACATATTATGTTGTGCTTTTGCCTTTTCTAGCTCTAGGTGCTTGTTTTTTCAAGCTGTGATGCAGAGAGACTATGGCAGTAGTTCCAACGGAAAGATGCTGTGCTTTGTCACACAGTTTATGCCTTATCAGAAGATTCAGGCTGTTTCTGCAGCTTTGGCCATGTCACAGATTGCATTTTGAGGAATAGATTCCCATCTGAAATGTATGCCACCATAAGCAACATGTTGCATGAATATTAATGTAAAAAAATGGAGTGTTTTCTATTGCAAAGTCTGTGATAAGAATATCAGTTTATAAAAGATATGCTTGAATGTTTCATTTTATGAATTCAAACTCACAAGTACTTGGATGCATATACACAAGCAAAATGATTTTCACAACTCAAAGGATTGCAACATGAATAGCCTGATGTAAAAGGCCATTTTATATCACTGGAGCTGTATAGAAGCAGATGGAATATGTAAATCACACAGCAAATTATTTTACATTCAGTCATCCTCTAGCTTTGCTGTTTTTCTCTGTGCTTCTCAACCTCTTTGTCAGCCAGAATTTTTTTACATCTCATGCTAAAACGCATATCTACGTCACTGTCAAATTGAGCTATTTTACAGCTGGTGGTCTTTGGGGTGAAAACAACATCAAGGCCAATTTTGATAGCCAGAATCTCTGGCCTCTGTTTTGGACCTGGGTTTTAGCTCCAGCTTTTGTGCCTCTATTGTAGCCTAAAATATAGATATATCTGCTGATTTATTTATTTTTTGTTCCTGAATGACTCATAACAAATGAGTTGAGTAATTGATTCAATGACTCATTCACACAGGCTGTATCCGAAATCGCCCCCTATACCCTATTCACTATTCCCTACATTAGTCCACTCGTACAGTTCACTTGAAGGAGTGAATGAAAACGAGTGAGTGAATTCGGACACTAAGTAATTTCGGATACAGCCAAAGACTCCATCCAAATATGCCTACTTCACTACTATATATACAAGTTGAAAACAGTGAAAAGAGTAGTATGTCAGAGAAGACGATTTGTAAATTGCACTGAAGTGATAATGCACCAACGGTGTATGTCACATGACAATGACAACATAATGAATGTAGTGTTTCTGGATTTCATTCATATTATTCGCATTCATACTATATAGAACACACTTTTTATTGGTTACAAGAGTACAAGTCGGTTTAGAATGATTCAAAAGTGAATGGAACAAACAGAGACAAGTGGAGTGATACAGACAGTAATGTAGGGCTGCAACAACTAATCGATAAAATCGATTCTTATCGAATTAATTAAATTCGTCGACAACGATTCTCATTATCGATTAATCGGGTCCACCCACAGTCCACGTACAACTTGAGAAGATCACCTCAATTTACAGCACTGAATGACGCATTTCTATAGACAAATGCTTCTAAAAATAGTGTAGGAAACAGACTGAGATGCTGCAGTAGAGTTAAGTGATCCAAGCTGCCCAAAACATGAGAATTCCTTATTTTAAACTTGAAGCTAATAGCGTAATGGCTTGCCCTGTGAGGTGCTTTGACAGATTCGTTTGCATCCTCAGCGTGAAAACTTTCAGATTACAGTCATATCCTTATCTGTAAATGTCACACATTCACACAAGCATTTCCATTTATGCATAAAAGTCCATTCTGGCAGTCTGTGTTAAGTTGAAATCTTTACTGAATGAGCGTTTCAGACTGGAACACAGACAGGGAGACAATTAACACTCAGCGCAAAACCATTCATTGTGCTGAAATATCTGTCATTGAATGTTAAATTTAGATTTAAAATACAACATGTAGTGCACGTATTTATGGTAGGTTGGAACTGTAGGGCTGTGACGTGGCAGAATTTTACCCCCGCGGTGGTAATGGACCAACTACCGCCGGTGGCGCGGTGTTTATATATAAATAAATGAGGCTCAAACATTATTAACAAACGTGCGTGTTTATTTGAGCAATTCCGTCAGTGAACAAGCAGCCTAAAAAAATGCTAAAATAAATCAAAGAAATAATACATTTAAATAAGAAAGTAGCCTAAATAAGTGTTAAATAGGCTATTAAACAAACATTTGTTTTAAAAATTGTCAGCGGCAGACAGATCAATTTAGCCTTCTCAAGTCATCACGATTTAAATTAAAATCCTTAGATATAAAAAAACTTAAAGCATATCACAATATTAGTTTAATCATTTAACCTAGATAAATGTGTACTAATAGGCGCATATCCAATCGTTTGTGCGGAGAGTGAAAGCTTTGCAGGACACAATTCTGACTTTTTTATGCAATTCTGGCTTTCTTTCAGAATTGCATAATTGAAACTCACAGTCGTGAGAAATAAAGTCAGAATTGTGAGAAAAACACAATTCAGACCATTTATCTTGCAAATGTGAATTTGTATGTCGGAATTCTGACTTTTTTTCCACACAGTTCTGTTTGTAGAATTTTTTTGTAGAATTGTGAGATATAAACTTGCAATTGCAAGGTATAAAGTCAATTTCTGAGGGGAAAAAGACATTGAGTTCATATCTCACAATTCTGACTTAACTTGCAATTGCACAATATAAACTCGCAACTGCAAGTTATAAAGTCAGAATTGCGAGTTTATGTCTCACAATTCTGAGAAAAAAGTCACAATTGTGAAATATAAACTTGCAATTCTAAGAAAAAAAGTCAGCGTTTATGTTTCACAAGTCTCACTTTAAACTTGGCAATTTTGATCTTATATTATGCAACTGACTTAATTTTTCAGAATTGTGAGTTTATATCAGTTTTCAGAATTGCAAGAAAAAAGATATACAAAAAAGAAATACAAATTCGCAATTACCTTTTTTATTTTTATTCCGTGGCAGAAACGGGCTTCCACAGATTTATAACTATCCTCTGTCTGTGTTTTAATGTTTGAAACCAAACTTTGTGCAGATCTTCAGTCATTCAGAACCAAGAGTCTGTTAGGAGAGACTAGAGGTGCTATAATGAGCCCTGAATGCCAAAAGAGTCATCAGACTCATTAATGTCTCTAATTCCACTCACATGATCAGCCATGGAGACAATCTGAAAACAGACTCAAAACAGCACCTCTTCATAACCTTCACCATCAGTTGTGAGTTTTTAATAAGTGTATTTTTATTATAACTGCTGACCACTTTTTGAGATATAACGCCTGAATGACTTTTACATATGAGAACTTAATTGGAGTTGTGACAGGCATCAAATATTTTGCTGCATCCCATGCCATGTTATCCTATGGGTCACTGCTTGCCAGATTCATCTGATCTCATGCCAGTTCATATCAAAACGAGATCTTTCTGTGCTTTTTTCTCATCTTCTCGACCAATACCTCCCTGTCTGACTTGTACCTCAGACTTTACAAAACTGCAAACTGGACTGGAAAAACAACAAAGTCAAACCTGACAAGACTAAAAATAGGCTTTTCTCATAGAATTTGACTTTTGAGTTTGTGTTATTTTTTTTTTTTGATGAAGCTAAAAATGATTTAGTGAGATGCTCAGTAAGATTTCTGAATGTCTTCCTTATCATGAAGATCTTTATTATCTGTAGCAGCCAATATTGCCTTTCTACTATTGTCTGCTGGGGAAGCAACATCAGCTCATATTATTTGAAATGGTGTATCTTTCATCAAGATCCAATACTGAGCAAGAGGACCAGCTCTGTTTATGGCCTGTGGTTCCCAAACTAACTGGTCACAGTAAGATGAATGTCTTATTAGTGTGTTTGTGTGCTGGCTACAATGTAAGATGATTTCATGTTTATTTATTGTTTCTCTAGTACATTTGTTTTTATTTTGATTTATTCATTGGTGATGTGGTCAGACTGGTCACAAGGTTTGTGATGGTCTGATATTTATTTGATATTTGGGAACTATTCTTCTCCATGTGAATTTGTAATGGAAACATACATGATTTAAACTAAATACTGCATTCAAAATACATGAGCTCTAGGGTGAATAAAAACAGACGAATAGTTGATGAAAAGATGAAGCAGAAGTGGTTAGTAGTTTACACATGTGTTGTGTTTATATTAAAGTGATAGTTCACCCGAAAATGAATATACCGGATGATTTACTCACCCTCAAGCAATTGTAGACATATATGACTTTCTTCATTCAGATGAATATAATCAAAGTTATATGAAACATGTCCTGGTTCTTCCAAGCTTTATAATAGCAGTGAATGGGGTTTACGATTTCAAAGGCCAATAAAGTGCATCCATCTATCATAAAAAGTGCTCCACATGGCTCCGGGGTTTTTGTACAAAAAATATCCATATTTATACTTGGTAATCTCTAGCTTTCGCTAACTGTCGTTTCAGCTAGAGAACAAAAAACTGGTCACAAATTAGAAGTACGAAATAAGGAATTGTAAAGAAAAATGTTAAAGAATGGTTTTACTTTGCTGTAAACAAAACTTGGTACCTGTGTTCAGTTTCGATTTAGATTTCGGATTTTTGCGATCATGAAAATGCAGTAATCGAGATGAAACATTCCTCCATAAAAGCCTAATTTTACATGCAAATCAGCAAAATCATGTAACGTTACTTTGATTAATTAATATTTCTTTGATGTTGTGTTATTAAAAGCAAAAAAAAGAGAACTTGCGCTGTTCTGTGTATGCGCTCAGAGACGGAGCAGAACACAGTCATGTAAAGTTATCCTTTAGCTCAAGGTACACATCTAAATGGTCAAATACATGTAAAAATATTTCAAAATGAGGCGCTTGGTGATTATTCATGTAAACCATTGTCAGTTATTTCTTAAATGATCATAAACAGTTGAGAATGGAAATGTGTGTAACAGTATATTGGATCCAAGTGGCGTTTAAAGCAAATAATATTCCTATTGCTGTCTCTGTGCATAATATTAATAAAACATAAAATACAAAGAGAAAATCACTCACTGCACTTGAATGAAGGACTTTTGTATATAAACTTGCAACTCTTGAGTTATAAAGTCAGAATTCCTAGAAATAAACTTGCAATTGTGAATTATAAAGTCAGAACTGTGTAAAATAAACTTACAATTGCACGTTATAAAGTCAAAATTTTGACATATAAACTCGCAATTCTGTGAACATATCAGTCTTTTTTTCTCCTCAGAACTGGACCTTAAAACTCACAATTGTGCATTTATATCTCACATTTCTGAGAAAAGTCAGAATTGTGAGTTTATATGATGCAAAAAAGAATTGTGAGAATGCAAAATTGCGAGAAAATAAGTCAGAATTGTGAGATAAAAAGTCGCAATTACCTTTTTAAATCAGTGGCGGAAACGGGCTTCCATAGCTACTCTATTGATGTAATGAGGCTGAATTCCTAGTAGACTTGCTTCATAGTGATGTATTTGGGGTTACTCATCTGAAATGAGTTTTTGGAAGATTACAGTTTTGTAAATTATAGATGAGAAATACTTAATCTTTTCAAAAGTCATTTTCAAATTAACAGTGAATACAGAAATAAATGAATGAAGTAATAATTTCTAACCAGTTAGCATCAGCCTACCAAAAAGTGTAGAAATGACGTATTAAAAGACATCAAAACAAATTATGAAGAGAATGCAGCTTGAACTGAGAGACTCCCTTCACTCTCACATACTGCTAATACACATGCAATTATCAATCTGAAAAAGTAGAAAATCTGAACAATGCAGAATGACGCACATCTGTAAGCAACCTTAAGGGCATCAAGATAAAGAGTGAAAAAACATCTGACAACAGAGTTTACAAGCTTATTATCAAGCTTATTAGCAGCTCTATCCTGAGATCTATCATTCTGTCAGTGCTAACCTTGGATTGGCATTAATGAAAAATATAAGAAAATATTTTCCCACCCTTTTCAGTTTTAGCAGAGTTGTTTTCATGTAAACATACCTTGAATTTGGTCATCACATTTCAAACCAACATATTGCTATTTTCTGCAGCTGTAGAAGCTTGTCTTGACTGCCATTTGACAAGCATTGGCTTCACAGCTTCTTACCATAACAGAGAACAATCATGCACCTTGGCAATTCTCTGCTCGCTGCATTTTTATCAGCTTTACAGATGTATAAATAATGTATTGAAATCATTTCTTTTATCTCGGTTATCTTGATTTTATCAGATCATGCTGCTAAAATTTCTGATCTGCTGAAATGTGCATGTCCGAAAATACACCTTTATATTGTTTGCTTTCTCTTATATAATTGACTACAACATTGGTATTACAGAAAAAAGATGAGGAAGGTTGGGAATTGTATATTGAATAGCCCCATGTCACAGACTTCATTATGTGCTCCTGTCGTTGTCAGATGCACACTGTTGTTCTCCCTTGGTGATTAATTGGCCTGGACCGAAAGCAAATGAGTTGTGATAACAGTTACAAAAAGAGAGAAGAAAAACTGTGAATACAAATCGATGAGAAAAGCAGCTAGACATTTTTCACAGCAGGCGAAAAATAATGATTGCCGATTAGTGTTGTTATGTGTTTTGCTTCAATTCAAGTGTCTGTTTTTTCTTTAATTAGAAATGGTTCATGACAGACAATTTTAGCTGCTTGTTATCACTGTGATGCAGAGAAAGATACTGATGTAATGAAAAATGTAGCATCCAAGCCTGTTTCTGTCACTGAATAAAAAAAGGTAATTGTGAGTTTTTAAAGAGGACTTTTTTGTGATTTTGACTTTTTTCCTCTCAGAACTACGTTAAATTAATGTACAATTGCGAGTTTATATCAAACAATTTTTGAAGCAATTTTGTAAAAAGTCACAACTGCAAGATATAAACTTGCAATTCTGAGAAAGAAAGTCACAATTGTGAGATATAAACTTGAAATTCTGAGAAAAAAGTAAGAACTGTGAAAAAAATAACAGTTGCAAAATATAAACATGTTATACTGAGAAAAAAGTCACAATTTTGAGATTCGTAATTCTGAGAAAAGTCAATTGCAAGATATAAACCTGCAATTCTGAGAAAAATGTCACAATAGTGAGATATAAATGTGCAATTCTGAGAAAAAAGTAAGAATTGTTAAAAATAACAATTGCAAGACATAAACTTGCAATTTTGAGAAAAAGTGACAACTGCAAGATATAAACTAGCAATTATGAGAAAAAAAGTCACAATTGCGTGATATAAACTTGCAGTTCTGAGAAAAAAGTAAGAATTGGGAAAGTAAACACTTGTAAGATATAAACGTGTAATTCTGAGAAAAACAGTCACAACTGCAAGATATAAATTCAGAATTCTGAGAAAAGTCAAGTGCAAGATATAAACTTGTAATTCTGAGAAAAAAGTCACAATTGCGAGAAATAAACTAGCAATTCTGAGAAGAAAAATCACGATTGTGAGATATAAACTCAAAATTCTGAGAAAAAAAGTCACAATTGCGAGAAATAAACTAGCAATTCTGAGAAGAAAAATCACGATTGTGAGATATAAACTCAAAATTCTGAGAAAAAAAGTCACAATTGCGAGAAATAAACTAGCAATTCTGAGAAGAAAAATCACGATTGTGAGATATAAACTCAAAATTCTGAGAAAAAAAGTCACAATTGCGAGATATAAACTTGCAGTTCTGAGAAAAAAGTAAGAATTGTGAAAATAAATAACACTTGTAAGATATAAACGTGTAATTCTGAGAAAAACAGTCACAACTGCAAGATATAAATTCAGAATTCTGAGAAAAGTCAAGTGCAAGATATAAACTTGTAATTCTGAGAAAAAAGTCACAATTGCGAGAAATAAACTAGCAATTCTGAGAAGAAAAATCACGATTGTGAGATATAAACTCAAAATTCTGAGAAAAAAAGTCACAATTGCGAGATATAAACTTGCAGTTCTGAGAAAAAAGTAAGAATTGTGAAAATAAATAACACTTGTAAGATATAAACGTGTAATTCTGAGAAAAACAGTCACAACTGCAAGATATAAATTCAGAATTCTGAGAAAAGTCAAGTGCAAGATATAAACTTGTAATTCTGAGAAAAAAGTCACAATTGCGAGAAATAAACTAGCAATTCTGAGAAGAAAAATCACGATTGTGAGATATAAACTCAAAATTCTGAGAAAAAAAGTCACAATTGCGAGATATAAACTTGCAGTTCTGAGAAAAAAGTAAGAATTGTGAAAATAAATAACACTTGTAAGATATAAACGTGTAATTCTGAGAAAAACAGTCACAACTGCAAGATATAAATTCAGAATTCTGAGAAAAGTCAAGTGCAAGATATAAACTTGTAATTCTGAGAAAAAAGTCACAATTGCGAGAAATAAACTAGCAATTCTGAGAAGAAAAATCACGATTGTGAGATATAAACTCAAAATTCTGAGAAAAAAAGTCACAATTGCGAGATATAAACTTGCAGTTCTGAGAAAAAAGTAAGAATTGTGAAAATAAATAACACTTGTAAGATATAAACGTGTAATTCTGAGAAAAACAGTCACAACTGCAAGATATAAATTCAGAATTCTGAGAAAAGTCAAGTGCAAGATATAAACTTGTAATTCTGAGAAAAAAGTCACAATTGCGAGAAATAAACTAGCAATTCTGAGAAGAAAAATCACGATTGTGAGATATAAACTCAAAATTCTGAGAAAAAAAGTCACAATTGCGAGATATAAACTTGCAGTTCTGAGAAAAAAGTAAGAATTGTGAAAATAAATAACACTTGTAAGATATAAACGTGTAATTCTGAGAAAAACAGTCACAACTGCAAGATATAAATTCAGAATTCTGAGAAAAGTCAAGTGCAAGATATAAACTTGTAATTCTGAGAAAAAAGTCACAATTGCGAGAAATAAACTAGCAATTCTGAGAAGAAAAATCACGATTGTGAGATATAAACTCAAAATTCTGAGAAAAAAAGTCACAATTGCGAGATATAAACTTGCAGTTCTGAGAAAAAAGTAAGAATTGTGAAAATAAATAACACTTGTAAGATATAAACGTGTAATTCTGAGAAAAACAGTCACAACTGCAAGATATAAATTCAGAATTCTGAGAAAAGTCAAGTGCAAGATATAAACTTGTAATTCTGAGAAAAAAGTCACAATTGCGAGAAATAAACTAGCAATTCTGAGAAGAAAAATCACGATTGTGAGATATAAACTCAAAATTCTGAGAAAAAAAGTCACAATTGCGAGATATAAACTTGCAGTTCTGAGAAAAAAGTAAGAATTGTGAAAATAAATAACACTTGTAAGATATAAACGTGTAATTCTGAGAAAAACAGTCACAACTGCAAGATATAAATTCAGAATTCTGAGAAAAGTCAAGTGCAAGATATAAACTTGTAATTCTGAGAAAAAAGTCACAATTGCGAGAAATAAACTAGCAATTCTGAGAAGAAAAATCACGATTGTGAGATATAAACTCAAAATTCTGAGAAAAAAAGTCACAATTGCGAGATATAAACTTGCAGTTCTGAGAAAAAAGTAAGAATTGTGAAAATAAATAACACTTGTAAGATATAAACGTGTAATTCTGAGAAAAACAGTCACAACTGCAAGATATAAATTCAGAATTCTGAGAAAAGTCAAGTGCAAGATATAAACTTGTAATTCTGAGAAAAAAGTCACAATTGCGAGAAATAAACTAGCAATTCTGAGAAGAAAAATCACGATTGTGAGATATAAACTCAAAATTCTGAGAAAAAAAGTCACAATTGCGAGATATAAACTTGCAGTTCTGAGAAAAAAGTAAGAATTGTGAAAATAAATAACACTTGTAAGATATAAACGTGTAATTCTGAGAAAAACAGTCACAACTGCAAGATATAAATTCAGAATTCTGAGAAAAGTCAAGTGCAAGATATAAACTTGTAATTCTGAGAAAAAAGTCACAATTGCGAGAAATAAACTAGCAATTCTGAGAAGAAAAATCACGATTGTGAGATATAAACTCAAAATTCTGAGAAAAAAAGTCACAATTGCGAGATATAAACTTGCAGTTCTGAGAAAAAAGTAAGAATTGTGAAAATAAATAACACTTGTAAGATATAAACGTGTAATTCTGAGAAAAACAGTCACAACTGCAAGATATAAATTCAGAATTCTGAGAAAAGTCAAGTGCAAGATATAAACTTGTAATTCTGAGAAAAAAGTCACAATTGCGAGAAATAAACTAGCAATTCTGAGAAGAAAAATCACGATTGTGAGATATAAACTCAAAATTCTGAGAAAAAAAGTCACAATTGCGAGATATAAACTTGCAGTTCTGAGAAAAAAGTAAGAATTGTGAAAATAAATAACACTTGTAAGATATAAACGTGTAATTCTGAGAAAAACAGTCACAACTGCAAGATAAAAATTCAGAATTCTGAGAAAAGTCAATTGCAAAATATAAACTTGTAATTCTGAGAAAAAAGTCACAATTGTGAAAAAATAAACTAGCAATTCTGAGAAGAAAAATCACAATTGTGAGATATAAACTCAAAATTCAGAGACAAAAGGCAGAATTGCAAGATATAAACTTAAAAAAAAAAAAATCACAATTACAAGATAAATTCGCAATTTTGAGGAAAAGTCACACAATTGTGAGATATAAACTCGAAAATCTCAGAATAAATCTGTATTGCGAGATATAAATTCGTAATTCTGACAAAAAAGAAAGTAAGAATTGTGGGGGGAAAAAAACAATTGCAAGATGTAAACCTGTAATTCCGGGGAAAAAAGTCAAAATTGTGAGATTTAAACGTGCAATTTTGAGAAAAAGTCACAACTGCAAGATATAAACAATAAGCAATTCTGAGAAGAAAAATCACAATTGTGAGATAGAAACTCAAAATTCTGAGACAAAAGTCACAATTGCAATTTATAAACTTGTAATTCTGAGAAAAGTCACAATTGCGAGATATAAATTCACAATTCTGAGAGAAAAAAAGCCACAGTTGCAAGATATAAACTAGCAATTCTGCCACATGTCACTGCAGCCGCAATAGAGCAGTAAGACACATGGATCACTTTTAGTTTTTCCTTTTTTATTATTAATATTCACAAACATGCTAACTACTATGAAATACCTGATATTCAGAGTTTGAAAACAAGACAAAATGTCATTATTTACTCACCCTCATGTCATTCCAAACCTGTATGATCTAAAATTAATATGACCTGACTAAGGTCTGTGGATAGGCCTTTTAGGACTTTGTGAATGCAGAGAGAGAGAGAGAGACCTGACTAATACAGTCACTGGAATTTACATCATCAAACCTGGTCTGTGACCCTCCATCAGATTTTAAGAGTTAAGTGAAAGTGCTTCAGAAGCAAGGAGATGTCACTTAGGCTTGTGCTTTGCATTTGAGTGTCATATACAGCAAAAATCGGTATCATGTTGCAAGATTTCTATTGACAAGTATGTTGTTGCCTACCTTGAGTTACTTAAGAATGATTAAAATGTTTTTCTCATTGTAAGACCTTGAGAAGAAAATAAATGTATTTGTGAAAAATACAAATATGCTTATCATTATTAAATGGTTTTCCACTTGCACTCGTAGAGAAATAGTTTAATAAGGTAAATGAAAGTAAACAGCACAAATAATTTATATGTAACAGTGACAAATACAAATGATTTGGATTTAATTGAAGACATTTTGTCAGCTTTACTTGAATTTATTTTGTTCATACAACTAAATTGTTACTTTTACAAATTATTCAATATAGTTGTGTGGAACCACTTGACAATCCTTTTTTAAGTAAATCCACTAAATAGTTTTTTTTTGAGTGTAGTTTCCCTTCAAGCCTGCACAAATAAATTTGCTTGTAGCCAGTAAAAGCTGCTATGAGTATTTTTCACATACAGTATATGCATAAACTGACAGCAAATGTATTATCCCTGTCTGTTGGAAATAAAAATGTATTTAAA
This sequence comes from Garra rufa, assembly GCF_049309525.1. NCBI lineage: Eukaryota > Metazoa > Chordata > Actinopteri > Cypriniformes > Cyprinidae > Garra > Garra rufa. The sequence goes on along the minus strand of NW_027394397.1, from coordinate 22,276 downwards.
AAAAAAAAACTGCCCGTAATACTTCTGCTCTATGGTCTATTGATCTTCTTTCTTACAGCTGTGAGGCACGTGCACCTGGTTTTGCATCATTGCTTCCACAATTTTATCTTTAACTTCTCCAACTGAATCAATATGGATTCATCTTACAATCTGTAATTAAAATTAGCATTTAAACTGTTTTGAGACCTAATGTTACCCAAGAATGAAATTTAAAAAAGCATTGATTTATAATACATGCAATCCATGTTACATGTAATGGCATTTCTGTATTCTGTAGTGCAGGGATCATCAAATCTGGACCTCGAGATCCATTTTCCTGCAGAGTTTAGCTCTTACCCTAATCAAACACACCTGAGCATGCTAATCAAGGTCTTCAGGATCATTAGAGAATAACAGGTAGGTGAGTGTGATCAGGGTTGGAGCTAAACTCTGCAGCGCATTGGACCTCCAGGGTAAGATTTGGGGAACCCTGCTGTAGTGTATAGAAAAGAGAAAGATAACGTTATTGAAATGAAAATCAATCAGGTACCTGGAGTTTGTGTTTATTGATTCCATTACAGTTTAAGGATTTGTTGTTGTGTCAATAGTTTCCAGTTTTATTACAAGGGAACAGACAGAGCTACAGTGCCTTGCAAAAGTATTCATACCCCTTCATTTTTTTTGTTGCAGCCTTATGTTTTTTTCACATCAATCTACATCTCATACACCATAATGACATAGCACAAAACAGGTTTGTAACAACTTTGTAACAACAAAAACTGAAAAGATCCCGTTGCATAAGTATTCATACCCTTTTCAGGGACACTCGAAATTTAGCTCAGGAGCATTCATGTGGCTTCTAGATGTTACTACACTTCGAGTGCAGTTAAACTGCGGCAAATTCATTTGAATGAGTATGATTTAGAAAGGCACACACCTCTCAGAAAAGGTCTAACAGCTGAAAATGCATATCAGAGCAAAAACCAAGTCCTGAGGTCAAGATAACTGCCTGTAGAGCTCAGTGAAAGACTTGCGTTAAGGCAATGATCTAGGGAAGAGTTCAGAAAAAAATCTGCTGCACTGAAGGTTCACAGAAGCATTATCCATAATGGAAGACGATTGGAACAACTAGGACTCTAGAAAATGTCTGCCAGCCCCCATCCAAGCTGACAGAGCTTGAGAAGTGAAAAGGTGAGGCAAAGAATGGCAGATAATTGCCAAATGCAGATGTGCAAAGCTTGTCACATCATACCCAAAAAGACTTGAGGCTGTAAAGGTGCGTCAACTATGTACTGAGTTAAGGGTATGAATACTTATGCAATGTACTTATTTCAGTGTTTTGTTTTTAATAAATTTGTATAATTTGCAAATCTGGTCTTTGCTTTGACATTATTATGGTGTATGGAGTCTAAATTGATGTGGGGAAAGCTAATTTAAAGCAGTTCAACATAATGCTGCAACAAAACAAAATGTGAAAAAAATGAAGGGGTATGAATACTTTTGCAAGGCACTGTGCAATAACATTGATCCTCTTTAAAAGAACAACCGTTTATATTTAGAACAGAGGTAAAAAAGCAGAGAAATAAAATGGTTTAGGTCATTTGATTGTTAGCAGGCAAGGTTTGTGTTGTTGTGAAGATGTCCTAGAATGGCAGGGGTCTACAGTCCTAGAATGGCAGGGGTCTCTGCATTCTACAAATCTTAATTTAAACCATTAGGAAAACCTTCCAGGACGGTGGAATGCAATGTGATTCAATGGGTTGAATGGGTCAGATGGTTTTCCTCGTGGAACCTGGCATGCAAAATCTTATTCTGAGCTTCCTTGTCTCTGCTATGTTTGATGTTTAATATACACAAGGATTGGTACTTCAGTCCAGCGTGATTTCATTTCGTGCTGTGCACCCCACTGTGAACATAGTTTTACAATTTTTAGTTGAGTCCAATTACTTTCTTTGGCCTCTCCATTGCATTTTATTTTCAGTTCCATGTTTGGATAGCCTTTCATGGCTGAAATAGCTCAATATAAATGCATACTGCACATACAGTAGTTCACATACTCCAGAGGCAATTACCTACTGGTGTGATTGCCTTTTTTTGCTATTGTGGTGAACAGCACACTCGTTCAGAACATCGCCAGACATATCCTGGTTGTGGTTTAGTAAGTGAATAATGGATCTGTAAAACTTAAGAGACACTTTTCTAACTGTGTCCAGCTTTTGAGGCAGAAACAGATATGACCACATGAGCCTCCAGCCTGTGAGGAAAGAGATACCCTACAACCAGAGTCTTAGTGAAAGTGGTGTATTAAAAAGAACCTGCTGAAATTAGTTATTTGTTCATGAACCTGACTATTTGCGCTGTGTATTTGTTTTGTGTGCAGCTCACAAAGACAGGATAACTCACATTCACGACTCCAAATATTGGAGATTCAGCTCTGTGGAAACATTGGCATAACCACAATTAAAGCTGTATTTGAAAACTTATGCCACAACTTTCTGCTTTCCTTTTTTTATACAGTGCTGCTTAAAAGTTTGGAATTTGAACTTTCTAGAATTTCCTAAATTGTGACCCTGGACAACAGTCATAAGGGTCATTTTTTTAAAATAAAGATTCATACATAAACTGAAAGCTGAATAAATAAGCTTTCCATTGATTTGTTATAGGACAATATTTGGCCGAGAAACAATTATTTAAAATATGAGTCTGAGGTTGCAAAAAAAATAAAATAATAAAATCTAAATATTGAGAAAATCTCCTTAAAAGTGGTCCACATGAGGTTCTTAGCAATGCATATTACTAATCAAAAAGTTGTGAATATTTACTGTTAAAAATGTATTAATTTGAAGAACCGTCTCTTTCTTACCTTTTTATAATCTGAGAAACCTTTAGCCACAAAGAATCTTTTGTGAAACATAAAGGTTCTTTAGATGTTAAAGATTCTTAATGGAACCATTTAGACAAAAAAGGTCTACACACACATGCACGCACGCACGCACGCACGCACACACACACGCACACACACACACACACACACACACACACACACACACACACACACACACACACACACACACACACACACACACACACACACACACACACACACACACACACACACACACACACACACATGTTGGGTTTACATGTTTTATGGGGACATTCCATAGGCGTAATGGTTTTTATACTGTACAAACCGTAATTTCTATTGCCCTGCACCTACCCTACACCTAAACCTAGCCCTCACAGGAGATTGTGCACACTTTTACTTCCTCAAAAAAAAACTCATTGTGCATGATTTATAAGCCTGTTTCCTCATGGGGACCTGAGAAATGTCCCCACAAGGTCAAAATATACCGGTATTACTATCCTTGTGGGGACATTTGGTCCCCACAACGTGATGAATACCAGGTACACACACACACACACACACACACACACACACACACACACACACACACACACACACACACACACACACATATATTTACAAGTTCTGTGTATGCTGCAATGAGCACGTCAGAGGACTAAATGCTGGATTTTAAAAAGTTTGCTGACATGATATCATTTGGTTAGTTATGTCTTTTTACACATACAATGGCATATCAGGTGAAGTACCACAGTGAGAAGAGAATTTTAGGTGGCATATGGAGATAAGCATGAAAGTTCAGAAGTACAAAGATGCCAACCACTCATTCCACTAGAGAGCCCAGACCTAATGTTGTCAGGCAAAGGTTAGGTTACATGAGACCGTGTTGCTTGTTGATTCATCACGCTATGTCTGGTTAGGCTATGATGCAAACTCATCCACTCTGTTCACCATCTGTCTGCTCTAACCTAAAGTTGACCTGGTATTGCAGTGCCAGATTGAAATAATGTATCCAGCCTCTCTCATTTGAGCACATTTGATATATTTCCTTTTTAAAAATGCCTGTTTAAACTTAATTTTTTGTTGTTGTTGTTGTTGTTGTTGTTGAAATTAGACTTAATTGCAAGAAGACATCAAAGCCGAGATGCTGGCAGAAAATCTGAATCTTTCTATGTCCAGACTACCATCTTTGTACTATGGTAGTCACATTGTACTATTTCACTATCACGCACTGTCTAATGAGCACAGACCATTCTTTGATATTTTATTCCCAGTACTTTCCACAGTTGTTTATTATTTTACATAACATCTGCTTTCGTTGTAGTAAACCACCTGCTAGTCTGTTTTTCAAAAGATACCTTCTCTTATCTACCATTTTCTGGTTACCCCAAAGTTTCAGAGGCATATACATTTTAGGATTTTGATGAGCTGTCAGAATTTTAATGACTTTTTACATCTCATCCTATAGTATCTCCTTGTATTCATAAGTGCAGTCACGTAGGCCATGAGGCCTACACAGTCAGTTAATTTGGCCTCGAGGCCTTCAAAATGCACTCAGCTCATTTACGAGGCAAACTAACTTTGATAAATATGCAAAGTAATTACGTTACTTAGTTACTTTTTATGGAAAGTAATGCGTTACGTCGCTTTTTAGTTACTTTTTAAATCTGGGCAGGGCTTGCTTGTTTGTTTTTAATATAAAAAGTTCTATTATTGTCAAATGTGAAAGCCTTTTCACACCAAAAGCCTCAGGCTGAGAGAAAAGTAAATTGATGTCTGTACAGTAGACCACAGAAGAAAAATCTCAGCTCTTCAGGAATAAAAAAGGTAAACAGATGTTAGATTATCTTGAGTAATTTTTGCTTATTAGTATGGATGAATTGGATAATCGAAGGTCGGCAGCAAAGACATCGGTTAATAAAATGGGATTACATATATAAAGGATATTTGTATTATTTAACACATTTAATTACTACAGGTTTGCATTGAATTTCACAGTTTTTATTTATTTTGAGGAATACTGTATCTGTTTTGTTTTTTTTAGTGAGTGAGATTATTTTTTTGCATATTCACATTTATTCTAGAACTAAAGTAACATCCTACAATTTCTCTCAACATGGGGTCAGGAGAGCTTTTAATCAATAAATGAGGGGGGAAAGTAACTGGCGTTACTTATTTGAATAAAGTAACTCAAATATTTTCTTGTCAATTAAAAAGTAATTCATTACTTTACTAGTTACAGTGCCTTGCCTAATTATTCATACCCCTTCATTTTTTCACATTTTGTTATGTTGCTGCCTTATGTTAAACTACTTTAAATTACTTTTTTTCCTCACATCAATCTACACTCCCTTTTGCTCAAATTTATTAGAAATAAAAAACTGAAAAGATCCCGTTGCATAAGTATTCATACTTTTTCTGGGACACTCGAAATTTAGCTCAGGAGCATTCATATTGCTTCTAGATGTTACTACACTTCAAGTGGAGTTAAACTGTGGCAAATTCATTTGAATGAGTATGATTTAGAAAGGCACACACCTCTCAGAAAAGGTCTAACAGCTGAAAATGCATATCAGAGCAAAAACCAAAGCCTGGGGTCAAGATAACTGCCTGTCGAGCTCAGTGACAGACTTGCGTTAAGGTAATGATCTAGGGAAGAGTTCAGAAAAAATCTGCTGCATTGAAGGTTCACAGGAGTGTGTAGCCTCCATTATCCATGATGGAAGATGATTGGAACAACTAGGACTCTAGAAAATGTCTGCCAGCCCCCATCCAAGCTGACAGAGCTTGAGAGGTGAAAAGGTGAGGTAAAGAATGGCAGATAATTGCCAAATGCAGATGTGCAAAGCTTGTCACATCATACCCAAAAAGACTTGAGGCTGTAAAGGTGCTTCAACTATGTACTGAGTTATGCAATGTACTTATTTCAGTGTTTTATTTTTAATAAATTTGTAAAATTTGCAAATCTGGTTTTTGCTTTGTCATTATTATGGTGTATGGAGTCTAAATTGATGAGGGAAAAACTAAGGTAACACTTTATAATAACTATCAGTTATAACTAGTTAATAGACCATTAATAAACTGTTAGTTAATGAGTTATAAATGACTTGTTAAATAACAGTTAATAGTAGGGGTGGGCGATATGGTAAAAATATCATATCACGATTTTTTCAAGAAATATCACGATTCACGATTTTATCACGATTCTTTGTCATGTTGGTTTTACTTTTTTACAAGTTGTCTGAGTAGTACAGCCAAATTAATTTTTCTATTTTAAAACCAAAACCTTACAAGGTAACAAAATATAAAATAAAAAGAATGGCAGATATTTAAGCCAAAGTGGGCGAAGACAAAAAATCTTTGTCATTATTTTCTTAGTTTTTAAAAAATAAGAACAAAGATAAGCTACATGTTACAAATACACATACTATACAAATAAAACAAACAGTGCTTTAATTTTCAGGTACAGTACATGTATTTATCAGTAGCATTCAAGAAATGTAATTAACAAATATAAAAATAAAACACTATATACATTATATACATAAATTATACATAGAAGCAACATTTAAAGCAACTGTTCTTCAGTCAAGAGCAGTGAGAGATTTTCCTTTGTGTTTTGTTTTATTAGTGTATCATCACCCAAAAATGACAATTCTGTCATCATTTACTCACTCTCGCATTTTTTTAAGCATAAAACATGCTGAACATAAAACTTATTTGAATAATGTGGGTAACCAAACAGTTGCTGGGTCCCCAGTTACTTCCATATATTTTATTTATTTATTTTAAGTCAGTGGGGACCAGCTACTGTTACCCACGTTCTTCAAAATATCTTCTTTTGTGTTAAGCACAAGAAAAAAAAATTAATAGAGATTTAGGACATGTGAGTGACAACATTTTTGGGTGTACTGTCCCTTTAATGACAATCGACAGCATGTTTAGCTCTGTCGCAGAGCTGCACGCATCTATACAGGCGCGCATCCGTTTTTCTCTTAACTGTTTACTTTCACTTTAGACAACCGACTGTGTTTATATGTAATCCTTGGGTGTTTTTGACAGTATAAGCAAATTAAACGCCAAAGATAGCTCAGTTTAGTAATCAGGTGGTGTTTGACAGGCTTTTAGCGCACGTGCTTCAGGTTTACGCGCTCATGAAGCGCATGCCAGAACAGCGCGCGGACCAAATGGCGTTATTTTACCGGCAAGACTTTGAAGCACATTCAAATAATGTACTTTTGTGATCGCGAATATGAATAAGTGCAGTGTCCCGTGAGTGAATGTCCAGTATATTAAGACGGAGGCACACTGTAGCACGATACTACGATATTTATTCAAAAGCAGATCGTGGAGACATTTTAATCGTCCACGATCAAAAATTGTCATATCGCACACCCCTAGTTAATAGTTTGTTATATATTTATAACTGTGTCTTATAGATAGCCAATAGATAACTTACAAACTGTTAGTTAACAAGTTATAAATGACTTGTTAACTGTATTTTAATGATTTATAACTATACCTAATAAATTAGTAATAGATCATGAACAAGCTGTTAGTAAATTACTTACTAAAGACTTGTTAAGTATCAGTTAATAGTTTATATATGTTATTGGGACGTTATTCTAAAGTTGCAACTATTCTTCATTTATTAACTGTTAGTAAATGAGGAATAGTTGCTTTAGAATAACGTCCCAATAACATACATAAGCTAATAACTAACACTTAACTAATACATTAACTCACACTTTACAGATCAGTTGTTCATAGTTTAACCATCTACTAATACCAGTGAAACTTTGTAGAACAGCAAATGGATGGAACAAGTTCAAGCTACAGAAATTTGATGTGATATTTAAAATATACAATTTTTGTACCTCAACCTTGTTCCACCCATAGGCTTTTCTGTGTACTGTATTTTACCAAAGAAACTCCACAGATGAAATGTTGAACATTGTGTTTCATGAATAGAAACACACATACTGAGCCATCACATGGCAGAACAGCAGTATACAACAGAATACAAACCCATGAGGTTTGGGCACTTTATCCTGATCAAACATCTTTAATGAAAACATAGCAAACAGTCTTTCTTACCGTCACCGTTGTTGTCCATGTGCACAGCATGGTCCACAGGTGTAGCTTTCTTTTTACTGGAAGTACCCGCTGTTGACTTCTTTCTCTTTCTCCAGACAGTACCTGGATTTATCACAGTATTTTGCGCATCGCTGCTGGTTCACTCAGTATAGAGGGTCCAAGGTGTGATAAAACACGTTCATATCAATAATGCCAATGGCTAGATTTTTATTTATTTTGTTTTCATGTTTAGCACAAAAAAGTGCCCAAACCTCATGGGTTTGTATTGTGTTGTATACTGCTGTTCTGCCATGTGATGGCTCAGTATGTGTGTTTCTATTCATGAAACACAATGCTCAACATTTCATCTGTGGAGTTTCTTTGGTAAAATACAGTACACAGAAAAGCCTATGGGTGGAACAAGGTTGAGGTACAAAAATGTTATATTTTAAATATCACATCAAATTTCTGTAGCTTGAACTTGTTCCATCCATTTGCTGTTCTACCATGTTTCACTGGTATTAGTAGATGGTTAACAAACTATGAACAACTGATCTGTAAAGTGTGAGTTAATGTATTAGTTAAGTGTTAGTTATTAGCTTATGTATGTTATTGGGACGTTATTCTAAAGTTGCAACTATTCCTCATTTACTAACAGTTAATAAATGAAGAATAGTTACAACTTTAGAATAACGTCCCAATAACATATATAAACTATTAACGGATACTTAAGTCTTTAGTAAGTAATTAACTAACAGCTTGTTCATGATCTATTACTAATTTATTAGGTATAGTTATAAATCATTAAAATACAGTTAACAAGTCATTTATAACTTGTTAACTAACAGTTTGTAAGTTATCTATTGGCTATCTATAAGGCACAGTTATAAATAATTAACAAACTATTAACTGTTATTTAACAAGTCATTTATAACTCATTAACTAACAGTTTATTAATGATCTATTAACTAGTTATAACGGATAGTTATTATAAAGTGTTATCAAAACGGTTAATTTAAAGCAGTTTAACATAATGCTGTAACAAAACAAAATGTGAAAAAAATGAAGGGGTATGAATAGTTTTGCAAGGCACTGTACTTGGAAAAAGTAATATTATTAATATTATGCGTTACTTGTAATGCATTACCCCTAACACTCTGTATATCATGAAAAAAAAGTGTTTTAAACCATATTGATTTAAACTTTTGATATGAGGTTTTCTGAGCACACACATCCGACGCACGCACACAGAAAAAGACTGTCACTCGGGACATGAGTACTAAACTAAGTTCTCTTTCATGTCTTATTGCGTTTAAACTGTTAAATACACAGTCAGTTATGTCTGAAGGTTTCTAAAAAAAAAAAAATTGCATGTTTATATTAGATCTGTGTGGCAGCAGGAAAGATTCTTACAATTGAAGTTTATGAGGTGACCACAGTAATCACAAATAATGTACAATTTCTATATTACACTGGTTAAGTTTAATCTTAACACTTATCCAAAAATCATATCTGGCCTACATTCATTTCTAGGTTTAAGTATGTTATGTCAAACCAAAAGTCAAGATATTCAATATTGGAATACAGTGCACAAGTTTAATGATCTACTTTAATGATACTTCAAAACGGACATCGGATGGCTATTTCCCACAAGTTGGTATGATTCTTTAGGGCCCTCATGAAATATCTGCAACATACTTGGGTTAAAATCCCTCAACCCCCTTTTTACCCTGTCAAAAACAGTTCTTTTCACAGTGACCCGTTTTGGCGCGTGGCTCTTTAAATCATAATGATTTCACTTTTTTATGTATTTGGTGGCACTTTACTATCAAAAACAAAACTAATTCACTGCGTCCTCAGTGGCTCTGATGTCGGGAGAAAATAAAGACTCTTATGTTCACTTTTACACCCAACTACAAAACACCTGCATTGCTTTCGAGTCTGGAGAAAATGGCGGGCGGAAAAGGGCGGAAACGCTAATACGAGACAGTCTGTCAGCGGACTGTATTTAAATGTTTTAATATACTTTAAATATATTTTAACAATGTATATCTTTAAACTTTTTCATAGGGAATGAATGTTTTTGTGCTGTTTGTATGTGAGCTCAGTGGCAGAGCCTCAGTTCACAGCAGGGCTCTGTAGCTGGAGCTACATAAGACTGCATCTGTGAAAAACCAGCCTTTATAGTGTTTCTACCACTCTGTTTTCATCTTTCATGTTATATATTTTCCTGTTTCTCTCTCTTATTGACCCTTACCTCACATCACATGTTGCATTCTTTCATGCATTCTAGCCTTAGTCTTTTTTTTCTCCCACCCTGTGTTCTTTTATAAATTAAATATACATATTTTGCTGATAAGTGAAATTCTTCAAACATAGTAATGCGTTGTGAAAATTTGAATTCTGTCATTATTTATTCAAGCTTATGTTGTTACAAATGTGTATGGCTTTGTTTCTTCAGTGGAATGTGCTAGAAGATATTCTGAAAACTGCTTTGGTTACCAACATTCTACAAAATATTTTCTGTTGTGTTCCACAGAAGAAATAAATGAAACACAATTTAAAGCTTAATCGTCTCCTGAACAAGTTTCAGAACAACAAATTAAGTCATCTCACGTTCTACTGGTTATGAGGGACCCAAACTCACTAAATCTGCTTCTCTAACATTTAATATGATAATAAGAGGGTATTTATACAAACCTGTGCATGCATTTTCTGGAGAAGTTATCCTTGAGGACATCAGTTTTTCGAGAGGTCTGTAATTGTGTGCATAATGTTGTGCCGTCTTGCTAATTACTTTTTCATTACAGATAAGATTAAATCGATTCTGTTTTTAAGGAAAGATAGGACTAACATTTCTGCTGTTACAAAATAACAATGAACAAATGCTCCATTCGCAGAGATTTTTTTTTTGGATAGATTTTGACTGCAACCTTGCATTTATAACTTACATCTATGGCTTTTTGTGTTCTTTATGGTTGATGAGTCCTGAAGGACAGAAAATTTGGAGTGGAGACACAAGAAACAAACTTTCTGACTAAACAGCGGAACAATAAAGAAGACGCCAAAGAAAGTTTGTGTCTGTGTGTGTACTGGAAAGCTCTGATGTTGAAACAGCTAAAAGGGATTTTTGTGGTGGCAAAAGCCTTGAAGTGACAAATATGAAATGACAGTTCACATCCCTATGTGCCTCTTTCATTGAAGACCTCTAACAAAGCTTATTTTTCAGAGATACTTGTGCAACCTTTTGGACTTGGCCTTCATTGGTGCACTGGAGACAATATCTACAATGACAAGAACGTACAGTGGCCCCAAAAAGTCACTAGATACTAAAGTCACACTTAAATCTGAATGTCACTGCAAAATGTCAAACCACATGGCATCTACAAACATTTTTTGAGCCATTTTTACAGTAACAATAAAATACAATACAAATAGTTTTATTCAACTTTATTCAAAAGTGGGAACAGTAACTTTTTTTCTCAGAATTGCTAAATATAAACTTGTGATTCTGACTTTTTCCCTTAGAATTGCAATGCATGATTGGAATCAAACAGTTTTTATCTCAAAATTCTGACTTCATAACACAAAATTGCAAGTTATTAAGTGGTAATTGTGAGATATAAACTCGCAATTCTTAGAAAATATCAGTCTTCTTTCCTCTCAGAATTAGACTTTATAACTTGCAAATGCAAGTTTACATCTCACACTTGTGAGAAAAAAATCTCAGAATTGTGAAACTTGCAAGAAAATAAAAATATACTGCAATTCTGACTTTATAGCTCACATTTTGAGTTTAAATCACACAATTCTGACTATTATCTCACACTTCTTGATTGTATTACTCGCAATTCTGACTTTATAACTCACGATAGCAGGTGTATAACTCCGAATTTTTGGAGAATGTTTGTATCTCACAATTCTGACTTTATAACTCGCAATTGTGGGTTTATATCATAATTCTTCAAAACAAGTCAGAATTGCGAGAAATAAGTCAGAATTGTGAGATATAAACTTCCAATTGTGAGACAAAAGTCAGAATTGCCAGTTTATATCCCTATTCTGACTTCATATCTTGCAATTCTGAATTTATAACTCACATTTGCGAGTTTATATCATGCAGTTCTGTCTTTATTTCTTGCCATTCTAGGTTTATAACTATATAATTGTGGGTTTATATCATAATTCTTAGAAAAAAATCAGAACTGCAAAAAATAAGTCAGAATTGTGAGATACAAACTCGCAATTGTGAGAAAAAAGTCAGTTGCGAGTTTATATCCCTATTCTGACTTAATATTTCATCATTCTAATTTTATAACTCGCAAAATTTTATATCATGCATTTCTAAGAAAAAACTGCAAGATGTAAATAGCAATTTCAAAAAGTCAAAACTGTGATATAAAAACTTGCAATACCTTTAAAAAAATATTCAGTGGTGGAAACTGGCTTCCATAAAATATATATAAAAAAAGAAGTAAAAAAAAAGAGTAATGACGTTTATTTATTATTATTGATTATATTTGACATACACAGCATCGATTGATTCACACAGAGGTGTGCTGTATAGGTCAGGTTTGAGCTGTCTACACAGTGTTATTTATTGACATACTGTTCTCTTACCTAAAATGTTAATGTCAGCGTTATCATATATATCTAAAAGGTTGAAGTCTGTCAGGCAAAACAAGACCTTATTGATGCAATTGCTATTTTATTCCAACCATTACTCCTCATCAGAGGCCTACTTAAATGTTTTGTTTATATGTAGAGTTGTGTTTCAAGTAAGTTTAATGATGCAATGCAAACATATAGCAGTGTATAAGTTAGTGCCCCATTACATCAAATCCAAGCGTGAATGTCAGTTCTCCTCAAGCACCCCCAAGTGTACTATCAGAGTAACCACAGGTGTAGATCATCACATTAACAATTTGACAACCACAAACGACTTAAAATTCATATTTTTTCAATGAAATGTTTGGTTTGAATATCTAATGCAACTATCTTTAAACATTTCTAAGTTTGACTAATGTTTGCAAATCATTTTTGAGCCCTTTTTGAGTTTACAACTGCTCTTCACACAAAAACTGCCCTCAGTTTTACCTTAGTGTTCTCTGTCTCTTTTCTCTCAGGCATCGTGTCTCTGATTTCCTTGGTGGTTCTTTCTTACGACCGCTACAGCACATTGACAGTGTACCACAACCGTGGCCCAGACTATCGCAAACCTCTTCTGGCAGTAGGAGGTTCATGGCTCTACTCTTTGATCTGGACGGTGCCCCCTCTATTGGGCTGGAGTCGTTACGGTTTGGAGGGTGCGGGAACCAGCTGCTCTGTATCTTGGACTGAGCGTACAGCCCAGTCTCATGCCTATATCATCTGCCTGTTTATATTCTGCTTGGGCCTACCAGTGCTTGTCATGGTCTACTGCTATGGGAGACTGCTCTATGCCGTCAAACAGGTAAACTGCACTTCTGTGTTGTGTGTCAAAAACAGATTTGGTTTCTGTGGCTTTCTGAATACAGCTTCTCTATTCGAGCACATCCCTATAGAGGGTTTGCACTTACATCACCTGGATGCATGGCCATATTGGCGATGCTCGGATGTAAACAACAGCATGGGTAGCAGAGTTAGTGTACTACTGAATATGCTGTTCTGCTAAATTATGCTGTCTAAACCATGGAAAAGATGTGTGTAAATTGTTAAATCATGTAGAGATGGACTTAGGAAGCAGGAAAGGGCACAATATTTTGACTAGCTAAAGTTAGGTGGTAAAGATACGTACAATCAGTATTAATATTTCACCTACCTGACTGGAAATGATAAGTGCAAACACAAATGTTGTCAAGATCCTTGCCTGAGAAATCCTGGTTCAGTTATCCAAACACCTTTTGTTCCTCAGACAGTTTGTTGCACTCTTCTTGATTTGTTATAACTTTTGGCAGTCTATAGTACTGCAAATGTTTTTCCCTGTTCAACCAGTTAATACAGCCCAAAACATGACAATAATTGACCATTTTCAGCAGCAATAATCAGCTAAATTTGCGATTTCTGTTCGATTCAGTGGGATTGTTTACGTTCAGTGCCACCAATTGAGGTAATTTATTGCTACATTTTAGCGAATGTAGTAGCTGCTCAGAACAATCACATATGTGACCCTGGACCACAAAACCAGTCATAAGGTTAAATTTTACAAAACTGAGATGTATACATGTATACATAGGACAATATTTGTCCGAGATACATCTATTTGAAAATCTGGAATCTGAAGGTGCAAAAAAATCAAAATACTGAGAAAATCACCTTTAAAGTTGTCCAAATTAAGTTCTTAACATGCATATTACTAATCAAAAATTACATTTTGATATATTTATAGTAGGAATTTTACAAAAAATCTTCATGGAACATGATCTTTACTTAATTTCCTAATGATTTTTGGCATAAAAGAAAAATCAATAATTTTGACCCATACAATGTATTTTTGGCTATTGCTACAAGTGTATCCCAGCGACTTAAGACTGGTTTTGTGGTCCAGGGTCACATACAGTATTTGATTCAGTTTACAGTATATTCTGGCCAAAAACAGCCTACTGGACATAAAAGCATCATGAAAAACAACCAATAATGGTTTGCCTGACATACTTTTGTATATCTAGTGATTAGTTTAAACTGGGAGGTAAAATTCACACCTTGTCAGATGTCAGGTCTTAAAGTGTTATGTCTGGATATGTTCTCCCTCCTGAAAGGCTAAGATGTAATATGTCTGAAAGCACAAAGAAGTTATATGTTGTCATGGTGACCAGACATATAGTGAGAAAATGAGAAGAAAAAAAAGTGCTATTCTGTGCGCAAGAACTGTTTTTAGATCCATTTACAGCATGTTCTGTACAGTTGGCTGGTTCCTTCAGCAGCCTGTTAAGAGTGCATCAGGATCTCATTTGTGTGTGTGGCAGTGTGATTGGATTTGGATGCTGTTTTATCTGGGCGTCCCAGTCACTGGAGTGTAATTGAGTTCAGTTGGCTGCTGTGAGGAGGATAACATACAAAGTTCTCTTTGGCTTGAGAGGGACTTATTTATTCATCCAATTCAGTTTGACAGATCTCCATATATGCAGTTTATCATGCCGAATTTCTGATGTAATTTTAATCAACACATTTTCCCACACTGACATCTATGACTTGCTGGGTGAAAATATGAAGCTTGTATATGATGCTGCATGTATAATGTGAAGGGTGAAATTGGGTGCTATGATACACTCAGACATTCATGATCCCATCTACGCTCCATCAGTCACATGCAGAGAAATTTTATTTACACAAATAACAGATAAAAGGGCCTAGAAGATCAGAGAAGAGACGTTATGTAAATGGCAAATATAGTGACTGTAATTACAGAGCCTTGCCAATTTAATTAATTATGTTTACATAGAGCCTAGTAATTTGTTAAGAATTCAACTCATAGCTCAGCTGGAATAGAAAGTTTCGACAAATGTCTAACTGAGCTTGATCCAAATTATAATCTATTCATTTTTATTTATTAATTATTGTGTATTAAAATTACAGATAATGTACTCACCCCCTTGTTATCCAAGATGTTCGTGTCTTTCTTTCTTCAGTCGCAAATAAATTGTTTTTTTGAGGAATACAACTTAAATACTTTTTTTTTTTTTTAAGATTTATTTTTTTGGCATAACTTAAATACTTTTTGACCTCAAATGCTCACCTTGTCTTGCTCTCCCTGAACTGTGTAATAAAAAAAATAATTTCAAAATCATCCCACATCGCAACAGAAGTACCGGCCCAGTGTTTGCAAAGTGAACATGCAAAAAAGATCAAACACCCTTGATAAAAAAGGTAAAACAGAGATGTTGGACAATTTTGAAGTTGAGGGAAAACGTGAGATGGGTGTTTTTGTACATACCCTAACTGTCTAGAACTGGAACAAAAAAAAAAAACAAAAAACAAAAAAACAAAAAAGAATTCAGGAGGAGCAAGACAAGAGTGTTTGACATTAAAAAGTATATATATATATATATTTATATAAGAAATAACTGATTGTTTTGCTAGATAAGACCCTTCCTCCTCGGCTGGGATCATTTACAACTGCATTTGGGATCGTTTGAAGCCGCATTTAAACTGCATTTTGGAAGTTTTAAACTTTTGAAGTCCAATATATGAAGAAAAATCAATAAATGTCGTTTTTCTTTACTGCTGAAGAAAGAAAGACATTATTATCTTGGATGACAAGGGAGTGAGTACATAATCTGTCATTTTTTGTTCTGGATGTGAACTTCTCCTTTAAGCTTCCATGATAAGTTTTCTTAGCATTTTTTTTTTTAGATATTGGGTCATTCTGTGTTGAATCAACTAAATTTCAAAAACAGTTCCTACAAAATCTGCATGCCTGTAACTCAAAAAGTACTGAAGAAATCTTAATGCCCTTTTAGATATCAGGTCTTAATAAACTGTTCTTTGGAATTTTCCTTTTAAAAATGCCCTATATAATTTGTTTCCAGAGATATTTGAATTTCAATATGGCTCCAGGAGTAAATTGTTAAATTGTACACATTTTCAGTGGTCAAAAACGAAATGTCCAAACCAAATGGCACTGAATTGGACTTAGAATGTGAAATCCTAGAGTATAAATCTTGTGAAAAACACACAATGACAGAGCTGTAAGATGAGAGATCAAAAACAAGCTAAAAAGGCATGCTTGCGCTTTTGTTCATCCTTTCTGGTAGGTTTAGGTGTAATGCAGATGGTACATTATTTAAAAACATCATGGAGCATTAGTTATAGCTCCACTAAATGGACATTTCAAGTCAGAACTGCAGTGACATACAAAATTAACATCACATAAAACATACACTCTTAAAAATAAAGGTGCTTTAAAGGTTCTTCACAGCGATGCCACAGAAGAGCATAAAGAACGATTCAGTCAATCTCTTTCTCACCTTTTTATAATCTGAAGAACCTTCTTCAACAAAAGAACAGCCTAAAGGTCCTTGCACACTGAGTCCGAATTTGTGGTACGAAATTTCACACATAAAAAATAAATACGACCTTACGTTGTCAATCACGTTTACACACTGTCTCTGAAACGTTCCTTTTCTGTAACAAGTATTTTGAGAGGTGTTTTGATAATTCAGAGCCAGTGTGATTAATTTTGACAAATGCGAGAAAAACAAAAACAAACATATACTAAACTGAAGCACCTTAAACAGTGAAAATCTTTTACAAAAGTTTTTTGTTCTTAGGCATTGTGTTACTGTGTGGGGGGTGTTTGTAAAGACATGTAAGGACATTGCATAAACTGAAAAAAAAAAAATTCTTCTATAGACAACTATATGTCTGTCTTTTGGTAGTTTTTTGTCGTTTCGGAAAGGCATTAATCAACTGCTTATTATAAAAATGTAAATTAAAAATACTCACATAAATGAAGGTTCTGGCTTATACAACACTTTTCAGGTTTCAGAGTGTTCTATGAGTATTAGTAAGGACCAAACCTCATTACATGAAGGGTCCTCATGAAGGAACACAGTCCAAGACAAATAAACACTTACTTCCACCTCCACGCACAATTCAAAAAGGGCAATCAATACTCCTTCATAAATGTAAGGTTATTATTTTGTGGCAATGCATCATAACACATTACAAATGGATGAAAATGCAATTTCATGTCACTGTCTGGCCATCCAAATAAAATCTATTTACCTCCTTCTTATGCTTTGCAGCCTCAAAAACAAGTAAAAATTTAAAATGTATGATTCAATACTAAAGCATATGTATTTTGCTATAAAAAGCATGAAACTCTCTGTAAATTCGCCATGAAATGACATTCACAACTCATTTTACCAATGCAACATTTGAATCAGGACAATTCAACAAGTGTAGGACTATTTTCTTACACAGTCTTATCCCAAGTCTCTGTTGCTAATTCCAAAATGTCATTTTAGAGTTTCTTAACAAGTTTCAGTGTGTATGTATGTCTGTACTGTACTGTAGAGAGAGAGAGAGAGAGAGAGAGAGAGAGAGAGAGAGAGAGAGAGAGAGAGAGAGAGAGAGAGAGAGAGAGAGAGAGAGAGAGAGAGAGAGAGAGAGAGAGAGAGAGGGAGAATGAAAGCGTGTGCCTTCATAGAAAATCCAGGTAATTTAGTGGGAAAATATGGAAATCGTGTATCATTTTTATCCTGTTGTCATATGTGATGAGTGTATTTGGCTGATTTAATTTTTTATTACCCACAGACCCTATTTTAAGCATTTAACCAAAAATCCAGTAACGCACTATAACGTTGGTTTTACAAAAATACTTCATCCCTGCAGCACTGCAATTGAGTCTTCGGAAACATCTTGATTGACAGGCGATCTGACCAATCATAGCGCCGAAACCGCCAAATTATCCGACAAACAAATCAGACAGAGGAGTAGATTAACTTCGGTGGACTTAAAGGTTGTATCAGCGATTTCTAGCCTAAAACATAAAGTGTCAATTTCAGCTGACCTTTTTTCACAAGCGGATTGTGAAAAAAGGTCAGCTGAAATTGACACTTTATGTTTCAGGCTAGAAATCGCTGATACAACCTTTAAACTTAAAATTGTGTGCATTGAAGTCTTTCTGCAATTGTAATAAAATACATTCTGATGTTCATTCATGCTTATTTCATGCTTTAAGTAAATAAGAAAAGATAATCTGTTCATGTGTTGATTGATCAAATAAGGCAATACACCAATGAAATTTAACAACAGTCTAATATGGTTTGTTTCTTATGTTCAAACACTGTTAAAAAGTTTTTTTCTGAAGCCAGACCAGCCAATGTGCTTGGGGTCCTAGTTGTGGTATCCAAATATGTCATTTCCATACCATATTTTACAGTCACGTTATAAAGATCGACCATAAACACAACTAAAAAGCTTCCTACCACAGTGGCCATCCTTCACAAAACTAATATCTACCACAGTTTTATCACAGGTAGAATGAAAAATGTTTCAATAAAAACATTTCAGTCAAATGGACTTGCAATATTAATGCAATAATGCAATATTTCAGACTTTTAACCCATGGGAGAAAATCAACCTGCCGTAACAGTTCCCAGTCCAAAGTCCAAAAAGAGGACATGTCTGGGGAAAAGAGGATGTATGGTCACCCTGCTTAACAGATGAATTTACAGTGATGACAATAAATAAATGTTAACTTTGAGAAAGACCATTTTTTTGCAACAGAAGCATTTCTCTAGACAGCTCACATGTGCCTGTGTCTGTCTCTCTTTCGTAGGTAGGGAAGATACGCAAGACTGCAGCACGTAAACGGGAATACCACGTTTTGTTCATGGTTATCACCACCGTGGTGTGTTACCTCTTGTGCTGGATGCCGTACGGTGTGGTGGCCATGATGGCTACATTTGGCCGCCCAGGAATCATCTCACCCGTGGCCAGCGTAGTGCCCTCTCTCCTCGCCAAGAGCAGCACGGTCATCAACCCGCTCATATACATTCTGATGAACAAACAGGTAACAGCACTAACTAAATCATATCACGGACCCTGGAGCACAAAACCAGTCATACAGTTGTATGAAAAAGTGTTGGCCCACTTCCTGATTTTTTTGCATGTTTGATGATCTTTAATGTTTCAGATCATCAAACAAATTTAAATATTAATCAAAGAAAACACAAGTAAAGAAAACATGCAGTTTTTGAATAAAGTTTTTTTTATTATGTAGGGAAAACAAAATCCAAACCCACATGGCCCTGTGTGAAAAAGTGTCTGCCCCCTAACCTTAATAACTGGTTGGGCCACCATTAGAAGCAACAACTGCAATCAAGCGTTTGCAATAATTAGTCTGTTACAGCGATAAGCAGGAATTTTGGCCCACTCATCTTGGCAGAATTGTTGTAATTCAGCCACATTGGAGGGTTTTTAAGGTCATGCCACAGCATCTCAATAGGATTCAGGTCAGGACACTGACTAGGCCACACCAAAGTCTTCATTATGTTTTTCTTCAACCATTCAGAGGATTTGCTGGTGTGTTTTGGATCATTGTTCTGCTGCAAAACCCAAGTTCACTTCAGCTTGAGGTCACGAACAAATGGCCGGACATTGTCTTTTTGGTAGACAGCAGAATTCATGGTTCCATTTATCACAGCAAGTCTTCCAGGTCCAGAGGCAGCAAAACAGCCCCAGACCATCACACTACCACCGCCATATTTTACTGTTGGTATGATGTTCTTTTTCTGAAATGCTGTGTTACTTTTATGCCAGATGTAATGGGACCCACACCTTCCAAAATGTTCAACTTTTTGTATTTTCCCAAAAGTCTTGGGGATCATCAAGATGTGTTCTGGCAAAACTGAGACAAGCCTTTATGTTCTTTTTGCTCAGCAGTGGTTTTCGTCTTGGAACTCTGCCATGCAGGCCATTTTTGCCCTGTCTCTTTCTTATGGTGGAGTCTTAAGAACCTTAACTGAGGCAAGAGAGGCCTGCAGTTCTTTAGGTGTTGTTGTGGGGTCTTTTGTGACCTCTTGGATGAGTTGTCGCTGTGCTCTTGGGGTAGATTTGGTCGGCCGGCCACTCCTGTTCCATGTTTTCGCCATTTGTGGATAATGGTTCTCACTGTGGTTCGCTTGAGTCCCAAAGCTTTAGAAATGGCTTTATAACCTTTTCCAGACTGATAGATCTCAATTACTTTCCTTCTCATTTGTTCCTGAATTTCTTTAGATCTCAACATGACGTGTAGCTTTTGAGGATCTTTTGGTCTACTTCATTTTGTCAGGCAGGTCCTATTTAAGTGATTTCTTGATTGCGAACAGGTGTGGTGGTGGGGGCAAACCCTTTTTCACACAGGGCCATGTGGGGTTTTCCGTTCATAAAAAAACCCTTCATTTAAAAACTGCATGTTGTGTTTACTTGTGTTATCTTTGATTAATATTTACATTTATTACACGGCTCTTTGGAATGCTTGATTCTGATTGGTCAGTTGAGACATTTGCAGGTTCGTTCTTTTCAAATAATCACCGCTCCAAAGTAATAACGCATAGCCGGTACTACTTGTATGTTTAAAATCCCTCCGTGCCAACAAAGATTACCGTTTGGCGCCATCTTGTGACAAACACTGGACAACCACAATTACCAATGGAAAATTTCGACATAAATATATTTAAATTGTCTTACTAACGTACATAGTTTGAATGTTAGTCACGTGGTACTATATCGTTTCGCGGAAGGATAAAAATGTTAATTTAAAACAAATATGCCAATAAAAGGTTTCAAATTCATATTCATGTCCAGTTTTTTTTCCTTATGTGGCAAGTAGCCGTGTAATAAGCGGGATAATGTACAGGCAGCCTGTAGTTATCGCGAAATAAGCCCCTTCAGTGTGATACAAGACTGATCACACTGTCAGGGCTTATTTCTGCGATAACTACTGGCTGCCTGTACATTATCCCTTACTTGTTTGATGATCTGAAACATTAAAGCGTGACAAAAAAATCAGGAAGAGAGCCAACACTTTTTCACATTTGTAACATATCCAACAGTACATTGTATGGGTCAAAATGATCAATTTTTCTTTTATGCCAAAATCATTAGGATTTTAAGTAAATACAATGTTCTATGAAGATATTTTGTAATTTTCCTACTGTAAATATATAAAAACTTAATTTTTGATTAACAATATGTTTTGCTAAAAACTTCTTCAGGACAACTTTAAAGTTAATTTTCTCAGTATTTAGATTTTTTGCACCCTCAGATTCCAGATTTTCAAATAACTGTATCTCGACCAAATATTGTCCTATCATAAAAACCATACATCAACATAGCTTATTTATTCAGCTTTCAGATGTATAAGTATCAATTTCATAAACTTTACCCTTATGACTTTTTTTGTGGTCAAGGCCCAGAAAGGTCATAAGGACATTGTTAAAACAGTGTATGCCATCAGTGGTGTAACCATAATATGAAGCTACAAGAATATGTTTTTGTGCACAAAAAAACTGAAATAATCCAACAGCTTTCCAACCCTGCATAGACAGCAACACAACTGACATATTCAAGGACCAGATAAGTAGTGAGAACATCATTAAAATAGTCCATGTGACAGTTTTTTTTTTTAGGAATTGTAATTTGGTGTCCTGTGACATCGCAGATAAAAAAAAAACATACAAACTATGACAATTACAATCTCAGGTACCGATTATGTGCTTTATTCAATGTTAAGTGTTTAATGTTAGTTTGAATAGCATTTTGTGTGACATTGCCATGCTAAAATTAATAATAAATAATTTACCTCAGATCTATCAAATATAATTAAGCAAACATGTGAGCCTGGACCACAAAACCAGTCATGTGTGTAAATTTTATGAAATTGAGATT